>NW_007220508.1:0-788 GCF_000164805.1 Carlito syrichta | reverse complement strand
CTAGATTGGTAGTGGGGAGTGGGTCTTAGGGAACACATACCACAATAAATGAACATTTTAATTTGCAAGTAGTATCTGATCCCTAGCGCCCCATCACACACTTTATTTGAATTTCAAAAGCTACAAGAGACAGCAAAGCTTTCCATCCATCATCCTTTTTCAAAATAGAACAAATCCAGAGCCTGAATCAGGGGAGAATAGAGGTCTGAACAAACATCAGAAGTGAAAGGCTCTCCCACTGACACTGAACCTGACTCAAGAAAGACAAAACACAACACTGAGAGACCTTGTAACAGAGATTCTAGCAATAAAAATTTTCATCCAGAAAATAAATAACAAGATGACAAGCATGGAAAGCAGAATTAATCTCGTTGAAGAAAGAATCTCAGAACTTGAAGACCAGAACATGATCTGTAAAAAACTCAGAAAGAAGACTCAGAAAGAAAGAACAAAGTCTACAAAAGATGTGCGATTATATCAAGAGGCCAAACCTATGCTTGATTGGTATCCCAGAAGAAGAAAGGGAAATGGAAAACAACTTGGAGCAAGTATTCCAGAAAGTAATCCAAGAAAACATTCCCCATCTCACCAGAGATGTGACCGGCCAAGCACAAGAGATATAGAGAACCCCCATAAGACATCAGATGAGAAGACCATCCCCTAGACACATAATTATTCACCTACACAAAGTAAGCACAAAAGTAAAAATCCTAAAGGCAGCAAGAAATAAAGGTCATACTACCCACTGGGGAAAACCGATCAGAATAGCGGCAGACCTATCAGCAGAA
>NW_007220507.1:0-846 GCF_000164805.1 Carlito syrichta | reverse complement strand
AAAATAGAACAAATCCAGAGCCTGAATCAGGGGAGAATAGAGGTCTGAACAAACATCAGAAGTGAAAGGCTCTCCCACTGACACTGAACCTGACTCAAGAAAGACAAAACACAAACACTGAGAGACCTTGTAACAGAGATTCTAGCAATAAAAATTTTCATCCAGAAAATAAATAACAAGATGACAAGCATGGAAAGCAGAATTAATCTAGTTGAAGAAAGAATCTCAGAACTTGAAGACCAGAACATGATCTGTAAAAAACTCAGAAAGAAGACTCAGAAAGAAAGAACAAAGTCTACAAAAGATGTGCGATTATATCAAGAGGCCAAACCTATGCTTGATTGGTATCCCAGAAGAAGAAAGGGAAATGGAAAACAACTTGGAGCAAGTATTCCAGAAAGTAATCCAAGAAAACATTCCCCATCTCACCAGAGATGTGACCGGCCAAGCACAAGAGATATAGAGAACCCCCATAAGACATCAAATGAGAAGACCATCCCCTAGACACATAATTATTCACCTACACAAAGTAAGCACAAAAGTAAAAATCCTAAAGGCAGCAAGAAATAAAGGTCATACTACCCACTGGGGAAAACCGATCAGAATAGCGGCAGACCTATCAGCAGAAACACTGCAAGCAAGAAGGGACTGGAGCCTTATATTAAAAGTCCTCAAAGATAAACAAGTTAAACCAAGAATTTTCTATTTAGCCAAGCTCAGCTACAACAGTTATGGAGAATTAAAATCCTTCCCAGACAACCAATCCCTAAGAGATTGTGCAGCTTCCAGACCAGCTCTACAGGAGATACTTTAAAAGGTATTAAGTACAGAAAAAATAAGGATAAA
>NW_007220506.1:0-641 GCF_000164805.1 Carlito syrichta | reverse complement strand
CCCAAACCTATGCTTGACTGGTATCCCAGAAGAAGAAAGGGAAATGGAAAACAACTTGGAGCAAGTATTCCAGAAAGTAATCCAAGAAAACATTCCCCATCTCACCAGAGATGTGACCGGCCAAGCACAAGAGATATAGAGAACCCCCATAAGACATCAAATGAGAAGACCATCCCCTAGACCCATAATTATTCACCTACACAAAGTAAGCACAAAAGTAAAAATCCTAAAGGCAGCAAGAAATAAAGGTCATACTACCCACTGGGGAAAACCGATCAGAATAGCGGCAGACCTATCAGCAGAAACACTGCAAGCAAGAAGGGACTGGAGCCTTATATTAAAAGTCCTCAAAGATAAACAAGTTAAACCAAGAATTTTCTATTTAGCCAAGCTCAGCTACAACAGTTATGGAGAATTAAAATCCTTCCCAGACAACCAATCCCTAAGAGATTGTGCAGCTTCCAGACCAGCTCTACAGGAGATACTTTAAAAGGTATTAAGTACAGAAAAAATAAGATAAAGGTTGACAACACACTTCCCAAAAGAACAGCAGAGCACAGAATCAGCAGAGAATACAGCAGAATAAGAAGCTTGAAAAACACACCCACACATTAACCCCAAAGCCAAATGAAAACAAGCAA
>NW_007220505.1:0-7413 GCF_000164805.1 Carlito syrichta | reverse complement strand
CATGGAAAGATCAGAAGTTGAGAGCCTAACAAATCACCTAAGGGAGCTGGAAAGAGCAGACCACCAAAACCCCAACTTTAACAGAAGAATCCAAATTACAAAAACAGAGCTCACATATGGGACATAGAAGACAAAAATAGCATAGAAAACATCAACAAAACAAAAAACTGGTTCTTTGACAGAATTAACAAGATTGATGGGCCCTTAGCCAGAATGACCAAGAAAAAAAGAGAAAAAGCCCAAATAAACACAGTCAGAAATACAAAAGATCAAATCACAACTGACCCCAAGGAAATTAAAAAGATTATCAGAGATTACTATGTACACCTATATGGAGACAAACTTGATAATCTAAATGAAATGGAGAACTTTCTGACATCACACAACCTCCCCATGTTGAAACAAGAAGACATTGAGACACTAAATAGACCAATAACAACCCAGGAAATTGACTCTGTCATATGAAAACTACCTACCAAAAAAAGCCCTGGACCAGATAACTTTCCAGCAGAATTCGACAAAACATACAAGGAGGAGTTGATTTCAATCCTACTGAAAGTATTGAGAAAGATGGAATTCTCCCCAAATCCTGTTATGAAGCTAACATCACACTGATACCCAAACCAGGTAAAGATCCAGCAAAAAAAGATAGTTACAGTCCTATATCCCTTATGAGCATAGATGCAAAAATCTTCAACAAGATTCTAGCAAATCGGATCCAAAAACACATCTCAAAAATCATCCACATGAGCAATTAGGCTTCATTCCCAGAATGCAGGGCTGGTTCAGCATTCACAAGACCATTAATGTCATTAAATAAATCAACAGATGTAAAAACAAGAACCACATGATTATCTCATTAGATGCTGAAAAAGCATTTGACAAAATTCAGCATCCTTCTTGATAAAAACCCTCAAGCATTTAGGTATAGAAGGAACATACCTCATATAGTGTGTGCCAACTAAGATAAACCCACAGCTAACATATTGCTAAATGAACAGAAACTGGAAACATTTTCCCTGAAAACTGGAACAAGACAAAGCTGCCCACTCTCATCCCTCTTCTTCAATATTGTGTTGGAAGTCCTAGCTTGGGCAATTCAACAAGAGAAGGAAATCAGGAGTGTCCAAATAGGAAAAGAGGAAGTCAAGTTATCCCTCTTTGCTGATGATATGATGCTATACCTTGAAAATCCAAGAGAATCTGTCAAAAACCTGCTTGCACTGATAAAGAACTTTGGCAAAGTCTCAGGGTATAAAATAAATGTGCAAAAGACACTTGCATTTCTAAACACCAACAACAAGCAGGCAGAAACCCAAATAAAAAACACAATCCCATTCGCAGTAGCCACACACACACAAAAGAAATACCTCAGCATCTTCCTAACGAGAAAAGAGAAAATCCTTTACAATGAGAACTACAAAACATTACTCAAAGAAATCCAAGAAGACACAAACAAAAGGAAAACTATTCCATGCTCATGGATAGGAAGAATCAACATTGTTAAAATGTCCATCCTACCAAAGGCAACCTACAGATTCTTTGCAATACACATTAAGTTACCAAAATCATTCTTCTCAGACCTGGAAATGACAATAGATTTTACTATAAGAGAATCTGTTAAAAACATGCTTGCACTGACAAAAGACTTTGGCAAAGTCTCAGGGTACAAAACACACATGCAAAAGACAGTTGCATTCTTATACACCAACAATAAGCAGGCATAGACCCAAATAAAAAGCATAATCCCATTCACAATAGCCACAAAAATTAAAATTCTATTTCTTTTCCCTATGTTATAACAAATGCATAATTCTACATTTACTATAAATATATGGAAACAAACTTGATAACCTAAATGAAATGGAGAACTTTACTTTAAGGCTACAGTAATCAAACAGCCTGGTATTGGTACAAGAACAGGCACAGGACCAATGGAACAGGGTAGAGATTCCAGAAGCAAAGCCTCAATTCCTCAACCAACTCATCTTTGGCAAAGTCTACAGGGGAGAGGAGAAACTATTCAGTAAATGGTGCTGGGAAAATTGGCTGGCCACATGCAGAAGATTGAAACAGAACACCCACCTATCACCATACACAAAAATTAAATGGATCAAAGACCTAAATGTAAAACCTCAAACTATAAAAATCTTAGAAAATGCAGGAGACACACTTATGGATATTGGAACTGACAACCAATTCCTGTTCAGAACCCTAAAGGCCAATACCTTAAGAAATAAGGTAGACAAGTGGGACCTCATCAAACCAACAAGCTTCTGCAAAGCAAAAGAAACCATCAAGAGAGCAGGGAGAAAACCCACAGAATGAGAAAAAATATTTGCCAGCTGTATATCTGACAAAGACCTAACATCTAGGATCTACAAGGAACTCAAACATGCCGAAAGGAAAAAAAAAAACAAAAAAACAGCCTCTTTAAAAGAATGGGCAAAAGACAGGAATAGACATTCTCAAAAGAAGGTATACGGGCAGCCATCAGACACATGAAAAAGTGTTCAGCCTCACTCATCATCAGAGAAATGCAAATCAAAACCACACTGTGATACCACCTAACCCCTGTAAGAATGGCCATCATTAATAAAACAACCAACAACAGATGCTGGCGAGGATGTGGAGAAAAAGGATTGCTTCTACACTGCTGATAGGAATGCAAACTAGTGCAACCTCTTTGGAAGACAGTGTGGCGATTTCTGAAAGAACTAGAAATTGACCTTCCATATGACCCAGCAATTCCCCTATTGGGAATATACTGGAGGAACTC
Organism: Carlito syrichta; assembly: GCF_000164805.1. Lineage (NCBI taxonomy): Eukaryota > Metazoa > Chordata > Mammalia > Primates > Tarsiidae > Carlito > Carlito syrichta. The sequence goes on along the minus strand of NW_007220505.1, from coordinate 4,634 downwards.
AAATCATTCTATAAAAAGTTACCTGCACACGTATGTTTGTTGCAGTTCTATTCACAATAGCAAAAATATGGAACCAACCATGTTGCCCATCGAAGCTGGACTGGATAAAGAAAATGTGGTATGTACACACAATGGAAAATTATGCAGCCATTAAGAAGGACAAATATATGGACTTTGCAGCAACTTGGATGGATTTGGAGCCAATCATACTCAGTGATCTATCACAGAAACAAAGAACAGAGTACCATCTCTTCTCACTCATAAGCAGAACTTGAACAATTATAATACTATAAGAAAGCATTTGGCAGTAATGGGAAACTGTCAGGGGAGAGGGGTGGGACTGGCAGTTGAGGGAAACTGCTAGGGGAGGGAGGGGCATATCTCATCAACAAGGGTACCTGCATAATCAGGTTTGTATACGTAATCCTGAATGGTACCCCGCATCTTTATAATAAAAAAAAAAAAGAAAGGATGAAAAAAGATAGCAAGGGGCTCAACTGGGAGCTCCACTGCTTCACGAGCAGCCCGATCAACCAGACAGTTTCTGATTGCCTCTGGAGTATCTGATTATTGGATTCCCTTGCAATGAATGACAGCTACCTCTTGGGGAGCCATATAGCCTCTAGAAGTGCTAAAATTTCCTCTTTGTTTTTGATAGTCTTACCCTCTGTGGTAAGAAGTCCTCATTCCTTGTAGACCATGGCATGGGCGTGGACAGTAGCAAAAGCATACCTGCTGTTGGTAAAAATATTTACCTGCTTTTCCGTTCTCCAGTGCAGGGCCTGAGTTAAAGCAATTAGCTCAGCCTTTTGGGCAGATGTGCTGTGGGGCAAAGACTATGACCAGATTACATCATGAACCATGGTTACGGCCACACCAGCTTTGTGAACTCCCTTTATTACCAGACTGCTGCCATCCGTGACCAGGTCAGCATCAGCCTGGTCCAGGGGATTGTCCCAAAGATCAGGGTGGTGGTCGTGAGAGATGTCCAGTACATCCTCACAGTCATGAACTGGTGTTTCTGGATTATCATTGGGCAGAGAGTAGCTGGATTGAGGCTCTGAGTAGGCGAGAAAGTTAGTCTAGTCTGGTCAAGTAGGAGGCTTTGATATCGGGTGATGCATGCATTTGACATCCAGCAGCCCGTGGCTCCCCATAACAGGGATTCTATGGCATGGGGAATGGTTAGGGCCAAGGTTTGACCAAAAATCAGTTTGCCTGCTTCCTTAACTAGTATGACTGTAGTGGCAATGGTCCAAAACAAGAGGGCCAGACAGAGGCCACTGGGTCCAGTCTTTTTGACAAGTAAGCCACTGGTTGCCTCCAGGGTCCAAAGGTCTGGGAAGAATCCCTTTCACAATTCCCCGCTGTTCATGAATAAACAAGTGCAAAGGCTTTGTAACATCCAGGAGGGCTAAAGCCAGGGTTCAGGTAAGAGCTGCCTCTAACTGCTGGAATGCTTGTTCCTCAGTGGCAATCCAGATCAGAGGTTGATTCCTTGCTTTGGCTGAGTATAGGGGCTTGGCAATCTCAGCAAGTCCTGGGATCCATAGCCAACAGTATCCCACCGCCCCCAAGAATTTGCGTACCTGTTTTTCTGAGGTTGGCATGGTGATACGGAGGATGGCTTCTTTCCAGGCCATGGTTAGAGTTTGCTTACCCTTTTTTCAGCTGATACATGGTAGCCCAAGTCCTAGAGGAGCTGTAACAGAGCTTTGGTACTTTTAAACAAGTATCCAAGTCCACTGCTGTGAGCAAGAGATCATCTACATGCTGGAGCAGAGTACATTCAGGGTGTAGGGCACAGAACCCTGTCAGGTCATGTTGTATGGCCTCCCCAAAGAGAGTTTGAGAGTTTTTGAATGTTTGTGGCAACCAGGTCCATGTCAGCTGGCTGGTGTCTCCCAAGTCAGGATCTGTCCATTCAAAGGCAAAGATAGGTTGACTGACTGGAGAGCAGGGAATAGAGAAGAAGGCATCTTTTAAATCCAGCACAGTGTACACCTGATGTTCAGGGGGAAGCAAGCTAAGCAGTGTATATGGAGTGGGAACTGTAGGAGGGATAGTTTCAACCCACTTATTTACTTCCCTTAGGTGCTGGGCAAGTCAATAGTCAGATGTTCCTGACTTTTGGACTGGAAAGAACAGAGTGTTCCAAACAGATTGGCACGGTGTTAGAATATTAGCTGCTAAGAGTCTTTTGATGTGAGGAGCAATTCCTTTCCAGGCCTGCAAACTCATAAGGTATTGACAAATATGAACAGGCATGCCTGATACCAAGACTTTTCACGACTGGAGGATGATGTTTTGCCAGTCCTGGCGGGTTGGTCTCCACCTAGACTGAAGGAAATTCCTGTTGTAACTGTAGAAGCAAGTTTGATGGGGTATTTTCAGTGGAGGGTTTAGGAGAGGTTAAGAGATATTCATCAAGCATTTGATAGGCAGTGGGAGCAAACATTTCAGTCTTATCGGGGAAAAACACAATGGTAGTTCTTAGCTTTTGGAGCAGGTCTTGGTCCATTAGAGGGAACAGGCAGTCTGGTGCTATGAGAAACGAGTGGGTGACCCATTTCTGTCCTAAATCAACAGTTCAGTTAGAAGTAAATTTGCAGCTGGTAATCTCCCCTGTTGCCCCTTGAACCGAGATTTTTTTGTCGGACATAGATCCCAATGGTGACTTTAGGACTAACAGTTCTGCCCCGGTGTCCACATAGAGTTGGCCCGGGTGGTTCCTGATAGCGGCAGTTACCATGGGCTCTTGGTGGCCTAAGAAAACAGAGCCCTGGCCTCATCAGTCTGAATCATTTTCAGTTCCGCCTGTGGCAGGCAAGACTGGGACCAGCTTGGGGTCCGCAGTCTTCAAGCAGTGGGGACAATTCTTTTTCCAGTGACCAAGTTCTTTACAGTATGCACATTGATTTTTAGCCAAAGAGGGATGCTCTTTACCTTTTGGGTTGTTTTGAGGTTCTCCTTTTTGTTGGTGCAGTGACCTGGAGTCTGGCCTGGTGACCTCTAGAGAAGCCACCAGTACTTTGACCTGCCATTTTGTCTGCTGCCTGCGTTGCCTATTTCTTCTTTTTGGCATCCTGATTGTTGAATACTTTCTGAACCACCTCAAGTAGCTGAGAAATGTTCATTCCTGCAAATCCCCTTGGCTATTGCAACTTTTTCCAGATGTCTGGAGCTGCCTGAACCACAAAAACCAAATTGACAGCTCGAGCATTCTCAGGGGCTGAGGGATTGAATGGGATATAAATATGAAAAGCCTCCTGAAGGCATTCAAGGAATGCCCCCCAGAGATTCCTTGGGACTCTGGAGAATCTCAGAAGTTTTAGAGAGATTGGTAGGTTTGTGGCTGCCCCTCTTAACCCAGGTAATAGAGTCCACCAGTAAGTATCTAAAGCTCTGGACCCTGGCAAGGTGTTGGGGTTCCAATCTGGGTGGAAGTAAGGGAAAACTTTGTTTAGGACTTCCTGACTTTCCTCCTCTGTACCAGCAGCGGAGGCTAGGACAGATTTCCTAGCCTCGGTCTTAATGCATTCATGCTCCTCAGAGGTGAACAGGGTTAGGAGAAGTTGCTGTCAATCATCCCAGGTGGGGTGGTGGGTCCGCATGACAGACTCAACCAAAGATGTTAGAATGTGAGGTTTCTCAGAAAAGAGCGAATTCTGAGCTTTCCAGTTATACACACCAGAAGTAGAAAAAGGAACACATACCAAAAAGGGTCACTTGGATTGATCGGCTCCTCACAGATTGGGGACTTACTGAACAGGGAGTAGAGGAGCCAGATTGGTTTGGGAATGGAGACAGGAAGCCACAGGTAGAAAGGGTAAGGGGAAAGTGGAGGAAGTAACAGTTGAAGAGGAAGCTTGATGGTTATAGGGTGGTGGTGGAGGGCTGAAGTTTGAGGTGAGGGGATCCTCCCTCTAGAGGGTCCTCACCTGAAGGGGGAAGATTAGGATCAGGGTAGAGTTTAGGGGTACCACAGGATGGGTGGGAGGAGTGAGACAACACCCTGGAAAGGGGCAAGTAGGATCAAGGTGGGATTGCCATGGGAAGGGGCCACATGTGGGTTTAGAGGCAAGAATGCAAGAGGGGTGCCAAGGGAACAAATCTTTAATCAGGGAGGAGGATTTTGAATGAAAGCATTGGTCGATATAGGGAAACTTGTTAGGACGACCAGGAGTCCCTGTTATGACCTTCTAAACAGACTGAGTGATGTGAATGTTCAGAGACCCAGTAGAGGACCAGTCGACATTGAATGATGGCCAATCAACTTGACAGAGGGTCCAGAGTCTACCCTTTGAGAGGTAAACACCATAGTCCTTGCCAAATCCAACAGAGAAGTTTTTAATCATAAAGTCCAAGGGACTGGAGGGGTGAGAAGGCTTTGCTCTCATGTTGGTGTAGTTAGAGACTGCTTAGAAGAAAATCAGATAATACTGAGACTCTATCCGGTCAACATCTTGACCTAATGACTAGAGTCCAAGAGGAGCAGCCTCGTCAGGCACTAAAGCCCTTAACAGGATGGCCACAGACAGAACAGATTCTTACCTCCTAGAGAATGCAGAGGAACTCAGGTAGTTTTGAGGTGATGAGAAGTCAGCAGTCGTCCCAACTCCCTCTAGGCCAGA
>NW_007220504.1:0-736 GCF_000164805.1 Carlito syrichta | reverse complement strand
TTGAGAGCCTAACAAATCACCTAAGGGAGCTGGAAAGAGCAGACCACCAAAACCCCAACTTTAACAGAAGAATCCAAATCACAAAAACAGAGCTCACATATGGGACATAGAAGACAAAAATAGCATAGAAAACATCAACAAAACAAAAAACTGGTTCTTTGACAGAATTAACAAGATTGATGGGCCCTTAGCCAGAATGACCAAGAAAAAAAGAGAAAAAGCCCAAATAAACACAGTCAGAAATACAAAAGATCAAATCACAACTGACCCCAAGGAAATTAAAAAGATTATCAGAGATTACTATGTACACCTATATGGAGACAAACTTGATAATCTAAATGAAATGGAGAACTTTCTGACATCACACAACCTCCCCATGTTGAAACAAGAAGACATTGAGACACTAAATAGACCAATAACAACCCAGGAAATTGACTCTGTCATATGAAAACTACCTACCAAAAAAAGCCCTGGACCAGATAACTTTCCAGCAGAATTCGACAAAACATACAAGGAGGAGTTGATTTCAATCCTACTGAAAGTATTGAGAAAGATGGAATTCTCCCCAAATCCTGTTATGAAGCTAACATCACACTGATACCCAAACCAGGTAAAGATCCAGCAAAAAAAGATAGTTACAGTCCTATATCCCTTATGAGCATAGATGCAAAAATCTTCAACAAGATTCTAGCAAATCGGATCCAAAAACACATCTCAAAAATCATCCACATGAGCG
>NW_007220503.1:0-7225 GCF_000164805.1 Carlito syrichta | reverse complement strand
CAAGATTGATGGGCCCTTAGCCAGAATGACCAAGAAAAAAAGAGAAAAAGCCCAAATAAACACAGTCAGAAATACAAAAGATCAAATCACAACTGACCCCAAGGAAATTAAAAAGATTATCAGAGATTACTATGTACACCTATATGGAGACAAACTTGATAATCTAAATGAAATGGAGAACTTTCTGACATCACACAACCTCCCCATGTTGAAACAAGAAGACAATGAGACACTAAATAGACCAATAACAACCCAGGAAATTGACTCTGTCATATGAAAACTACCTACCAAAAAAAGCCCTGGACCAGATAACTTTCCAGCAGAATTCTACAAAACATACAAGGAGGAGTTGATTTCAATCCTACTGAAAGTATTGAGAAAGATGGAATTCTCCCCAAATCCTGTTATGAAGCTAACATCACACTGATACCCAAACCAGGTAAAGATCCAGCAAAAAAAGATAGTTACAGTCCTATATCCCTTATGAGCATAGATGCAAAAATCTTCAACAAGATTCTAGCAAATCGGATCCAAAAACACATCTCAAAAATCATCCACATGAGCAATTAGGCTTCATTCCCAGAATGCAGGGCTGGTTCAGCATTCACAAGACCATTAATGTCATTAAATAAATCAACAGATGTAAAAACAAGAACCACATGATTATCTCATTAGATGCTGAAAAAGCATTTGACAAAATTCAGCATCCTTCTTGATAAAAACCCTCAAGCATTTAGGTATAGAAGGAACATACCTCATATAGTGTGTGCCAACTAAGATAAACCCACAGCTAACATATTGCTAAATGAACAGAAACTGGAAACATTTTCCCTGAAAACTGGAACAAGACAAAGCTGCCCACTCTCATCCCTCTTCTTCAATATTGTGTTGGAAGTCCTAGCTTGGGCAATTCAACAAGAGAAGGAAATCAGGAGTGTCCAAATAGGAAAAGAGGAAGTCAAGTTATCCCTCTTTGCTGATGATATGATGCTATACCTTGAAAATCCAAGAGAATCTGTCAAAAACCTGCTTGCACTGATAAAGAACTTTGGCAAAGTCTCAGGGTATAAAATAAATGTGCAAAAGACACTTGCATTTCTAAACACCAACAACAAGCAGGCAGAAACCCAAATAAAAAACACAATCCCATTCGCAGTAGCCACACACACACAAAAGAAATACCTCAGCATCTTCCTAACGAGAAAAGAGAAAATCCTTTACAATGAGAACTACAAAACATTACTCAAAGAAATCCAAGAAGACACAAACAAAAGGAAAACTATTCCATGCTCATGGATAGGAAGAATCAACATTGTTAAAATGTCCATCCTACCAAAGGCAACCTACAGATTCTTTGCAATACACATTAAGTTACCAAAATCATTCTTCTCAGACCTGGAAATGACAATAGATTTTACTATAAGAGAATCTGTTAAAAACATGCTTGCACTGACAAAAGACTTTGGCAAAGTCTCAGGGTACAAAACACACATGCAAAAGACAGTTGCATTCTTATACACCAACAATAAGCAGGCATAGACCCAAATAAAAAGCATAATCCCATTCACAATAGCCACAAAAATTAAAATTCTATTTCTTTTCCCTATGTTATAACAAATGCATAATTCTACATTTACTATAAATATATGGAAACAAACTTGATAACCTAAATGAAATGGAGAACTTTACTTTAAGGCTACAGTAATCAAACAGCCTGGTATTGGTACAAGAACAGGCACAGGACCAATGGAACAGGGTAGAGATTCCAGAAGCAAAGCCTCAATTCCTCAACCAACTCATCTTTGGCAAAGTCTACAGGGGAGAGGAGAAACTATTCAGTAAATGGTGCTGGGAAAATTGGCTGGCCACATGCAGAAGATTGAAACAGAACACCCACCTATCACCATACACAAAAATTAAATGGATCAAAGACCTAAATGTAAAACCTCAAACTATAAAAATCTTAGAAAATGCAGGAGACACACTTATGGATATTGGAACTGACAACCAATTCCTGTTCAGAACCCTAAAGGCCAATACCTTAAGAAATAAGGTAGACAAGTGGGACCTCATCAAACCAACAAGCTTCTGCAAAGCAAAAGAAACCATCAAGAGAGCAGGGAGAAAACCCACAGAATGAGAAAAAATATTTGCCAGCTGTATATCTGACAAAGACCTAACATCTAGGATCTACAAGGAACTCAAACATGCCGAAAGGAAAAAAAAAAACAAAAAAACAGCCTCTTTAAAAGAATGGGCAAAAGACATGAATAGACATTCTCAAAAGAAGGTATACGGGCAGCCATCAGACACATGAAAAAGTGTTCAGCCTCACTCATCATCAGAGAAATGCAAATCAAAACCACACTGTGATACCACCTAACCCCTGTAAGAATGGCCATCATTAATAAAACAACCAACAACAGATGCTGGCGAGGATGTGGAGAAAAAGGATTGCTTCTACACTGCTGATAGGAATGCAAACTAGTGCAACCTCTTTGGAAGACAGTGTGGCGATTTCTGAAAGAACTAGAAATTGACCTTCCATATGACCCAGCAATTCCCCTATTGGGAATATACTTGGAGGAACTCAAATCATTCTATAAAAAGTTACCTGCACACGTATGTTTGTTGCAGTTCTATTCACAATAGCAAAAATATGGAACCAACCATGTTGCCCATCGAAGCTGGACTGGATAAAGAAAATGTGGTATGTACACACAATGGAAAATTATGCAGCCATTAAGAAGGACAAATATATGGACTTTGCAGCAACTTGGATGGATTTGGAGCCAATCATACTCAGTGATCTATCACAGAAACAAAGAACAGAGTACCATCTCTTCTCACTCATAAGCAGAACTTGAACAATTATAATACTATAAGAAAGCATTTGGCAGTAATGGGAAACTGTCAGGGGAGAGGGGTGGGACTGGCAGTTGAGGGAAACTGCTAGGGGAGGGAGGGGCATATCTCATCAACAAGGGTACCTGCATAATCAGGTTTGTATACGTAATCCTGAATGGTACCCCGCATCTTTATAATAAAAAAAAAAAAGAAAGGATGAAAAAAGATAGCAAGGGGCTCAACTGGGAGCTCCACTGCTTCACGAGCAGCCCGATCAACCAGACAGTTTCTGATTGCCTCTGGAGTATCTGATTATTGGATTCCCTTGCAATGAATGACAGCTACCTCTTGGGGAGCCATATAGCCTCTAGAAGTGCTAAAATTCCTCTTTGTTTTTGATAGTCTTACCCTCTGTGGTAAGAAGTCCTCATTCCTTGTAGACCATGGCATGGGCGTGGACAGTAGCAAAAGCATACCTGCTGTTGGTAAAAATATTTACCTGCTTTTCCGTTCTCCAGTGCAGGGCCTGAGTTAAAGCAATTAGCTCAGCCTTTTGGGCAGATAAGCTGTGGGGCAAAGACTATGACCAGATTACATCATGAACCATGGTTACGGCCACACCAGCTTTGTGAACTCCCTTTATTACCAGACTGCTGCCATCCGTGACCAGGTCAGCATCAGCCTGGTCCAGGGGATTGTCCCAAAGATCAGGGTGGTGGTCGTGAGAGATGTCCAGTACATCCTCACAGTCATGAACTGGTGTTTCTGGATTATCATTGGGCAGAGAGTAGCTGGATTGAGGCTCTGAGTAGGCGAGAAAGTTAGTCTAGTCTGGTCAAGTAGGAGGCTTTGATATCGGGTGATGCATGCATTTGACATCCAGCAGCCCGTGGCTCCCCATAACAGGGATTCTATGGCATGGGGAATGGTTAGGGCCAAGGTTTGACCAAAAATCAGTTTGCCTGCTTCCTTAACTAGTATGACTGTAGTGGCAATGGTCCAAAACAAGAGGGCCAGACAGAGGCCACTGGGTCCAGTCTTTTTGACAAGTAAGCCACTGGTTGCCTCCAGGGTCCAAAGGTCTGGGAAGAATCCCTTTCACAATTCCCCGCTGTTCATGAATAAACAAGTGCAAAGGCTTTGTAACATCCAGGAGGGCTAAAGCCAGGGTTCAGGTAAGAGCTGCCTCTAACTGCTGGAATGCTTGTTCCTCAGTGGCAATCCAGATCAGAGGTTGATTCCTTGCTTTGGCTGAGTATAGGGGCTTGGCAATCTCAGCAAGTCCTGGGATCCATAGCCAACAGTATCCCACCGCCCCCAAGAATTTGCGTACCTGTTTTTCTGAGGTTGGCATGGTGATACGGAGGATGGCTTCTTTCCAGGCCATGGTTAGAGTTTGCTTACCCTTTTTTCAGCTGATACATGGTAGCCCAAGTCCTAGAGGAGCTGTAACAGAGCTTTGGTACTTTTAAACAAGTATCCAAGTCCACTGCTGTGAGCAAGAGATCATCTACATGCTGGAGCAGAGTACATTCAGGGTGTAGGGCACAGAACCCTGTCAGGTCATGTTGTATGGCCTCCCCAAAGAGAGTTTGAGAGTTTTTGAATGTTTGTGGCAACCAGGTCCATGTCAGCTGGCTGGTGTCTCCCAAGTCAGGATCTGTCCATTCAAAGGCAAAGATAGGTTGACTGACTGGAGAGCAGGGAATAGAGAAGAAGGCATCTTTTAAATCCAGCACAGTGTACACCTGATGTTCAGGGGGAAGCAAGCTAAGCAGTGTATATGGAGTGGGAACTGTAGGAGGGATAGTTTCAACCCACTTATTTACTTCCCTTAGGTGCTGGGCAAGTCAATAGTCAGATGTTCCTGACTTTTGGACTGGAAAGAACAGAGTGTTCCAAACAGATTGGCACGGTGTTAGAATATTAGCTGCTAAGAGTCTTTTGATGTGAGGAGCAATTCCTTTCCAGGCCTGCAAACTCATAAGGTATTGACAAATATGAACAGGCATGCCTGATACCAAGACTTTTCACGACTGGAGGATGATGTTTTGCCAGTCCTGGCGGGTTGGTCTCCACCTAGACTGAAGGAAATTCCTGTTGTAACTGTAGAAGCAAGTTTGATGGGGTATTTTCAGTGGAGGGTTTAGGAGAGGTTAAGAGATATTCATCAAGCATTTGATAGGCAGTGGGAGCAAACATTTCAGTCTTATCGGGGAAAAACACAATGGTAGTTCTTAGCTTTTGGAGCAGGTCTTGGTCCATTAGAGGGAACAGGCAGTCTGGTGCTATGAGAAACGAGTGGGTGACCCATTTCTGTCCTAAATCAACAGTTCAGTTAGAAGTAAATTTGCAGCTGGTAATCTCCCCTGTTGCCCCTTGAACCGAGATTTTTTTGTCGGACATAGATCCCAATGGTGACTTTAGGACTAACAGTTCTGCCCCGGTGTCCACATAGAGTTGGCCCGGGTGGTTCCTGATAGCGGCAGTTACCATGGGCTCTTGGTGGCCTAAGAAAACAGAGCCCTGGCCTCATCAGTCTGAATCATTTTCAGTTCCGCCTGTGGCAGGCAAGACTGGGACCAGCTTGGGGTCCGCAGTCTTCAAGCAGTGGGGACAATTCTTTTTCCAGTGACCAAGTTCTTTACAGTATGCACATTGATTTTTAGCCAAAGAGGGATGCTCTTTACCTTTTGGGTTGTTTTGAGGTTCTCCTTTTTGTTGGTGCAGTGACCTGGAGTCTGGCCTGGTGACCTCTAGAGAAGCCACCAGTACTTTGACCTGCCATTTTGTCTGCTGCCTGCGTTGCCTATTTCTTCTTTTTGGCATCCTGATTGTTGAATACTTTCTGAACCACCTCAAGTAGCTGAGAAATGTTCATTCCTGCAAATCCCCTTGGCTATTGCAACTTTTTCCAGATGTCTGGAGCTGCCTGAACCACAAAAACCAAATTGACAGCTCGAGCATTCTCAGGGGCTGAGGGATTGAATGGGATATAAATATGAAAAGCCTCCTGAAGGCATTCAAGGAATGCCCCCCAGAGATTCCTTGGGACTCTGGAGAATCTCAGAAGTTTTAGAGAGATTGGTAGGTTTGTGGCTGCCCCTCTTAACCCAGGTAATAGAGTCCACCAGTAAGTATCTAAAGCTCTGGACCCTGGCAAGGTGTTGGGGTTCCAATCTGGGTGGAAGTAAGGGAAAACTTTGTTTAGGACTTCCTGACTTTCCTCCTCTGTACCAGCAGCGGAGGCTAGGACAGATTTCCTAGCCTCGGTCTTAATGCATTCATGCTCCTCAGAGGTGAACAGGGTTAGGAGAAGTTGCTGTCAATCATCCCAGGTGGGGTGGTGGGTCCGCATGACAGACTCAACCAAAGATGTTAGAATGTGAGGTTTCTCAGAAAAGAGCGAATTCTGAGCTTTCCAGTTATACACACCAGAAGTAGAAAAAGGAACACATACCAAAAAGGGTCACTTGGATTGATCGGCTCCTCACAGATTGGGGACTTACTGAACAGGGAGTAGAGGAGCCAGATTGGTTTGGGAATGGAGACAGGAAGCCACAGGTAGAAAGGGTAAGGGGAAAGTGGAGGAAGTAACAGTTGAAGAGGAAGCTTGATGGTTATAGGGTGGTGGTGGAGGGCTGAAGTTTGAGGTGAGGGGATCCTCCCTCTAGAGGGTCCTCACCTGAAGGGGGAAGATTAGGATCAGGGTAGAGTTTAGGGGTACCACAGGATGGGTGGGAGGAGTGAGACAACACCCTGGAAAGGGGCAAGTAGGATCAAGGTGGGATTGCCATGGGAAGGGGCCACATGTGGGTTTAGAGGCAAGAATGCAAGAGGGGTGCCAAGGGAACAAATCTTTAATCAGGGAGGAGGATTTTGAATGAAAGCATTGGTCGATATAGGGAAACTTGTTAGGACGACCAGGAGTCCCTGTTATGACCTTCTAAACAGACTGAGTGATGTGAATGTTCAGAGACCCAGTAGAGGACCAGTCGACATTGAATGATGGCCAATCAACTTGACAGAGGGTCCAGAGTCTACCCTTTGAGAGGTAAACACCATAGTCCTTGCCAAATCCAACAGAGAAGTTTTTAATCATAAAGTCCAAGGGACTGGAGGGGTGAGAAGGCTTTGCTCTCATGTTGGTGTAGTTAGAGACTGCTTAGAAGAAAATCAGATAATACTGAGACTCTATCCGGTCAACATCTTGACCTAATGACTAGAGTCCAAGAGGAGCAGCCTCGTCAGGCACTAAAGCCCTTAACAGGATGGCCACAGACAGAACAGATTCTTACCTCCTAGAGAATGCAGAGGAACTCAGGTAGTTTTGAGGTGATGAGAAGTCAGCAGTCGTCCCAACTCCCTCTAGGCCAGA
>NW_007220502.1:0-7202 GCF_000164805.1 Carlito syrichta | reverse complement strand
CATGACCAAGAAAAAAAGAGAAAAAGCCCAAATAAACACAGTCAGAAATACAAAAGATCAAATCACAACTGACCCCAAGGAAATTAAAAAGATTATCAGAGATTACTATGTACACCTATATGGAGACAAACTTGATAATCTAAATGAAATGGAGAACTTTCTGACATCACACAACCTCCCCATGTTGAAACAAGAAGACAATGAGACACTAAATAGACCAATAACAACCCAGGAAATTGACTCTGTCATATGAAAACTACCTACCAAAAAAAGCCCTGGACCAGATAACTTTCCAGCAGAATTCTACAAAACATACAAGGAGGAGTTGATTTCAATCCTACTGAAAGTATTGAGAAAGATGGAATTCTCCCCAAATCCTGTTATGAAGCTAACATCACACTGATACCCAAACCAGGTAAAGATCCAGCAAAAAAAGATAGTTACAGTCCTATATCCCTTATGAGCATAGATGCAAAAATCTTCAACAAGATTCTAGCAAATCGGATCCAAAAACACATCTCAAAAATCATCCACATGAGCAATTAGGCTTCATTCCCAGAATGCAGGGCTGGTTCAGCATTCACAAGACCATTAATGTCATTAAATAAATCAACAGATGTAAAAACAAGAACCACATGATTATCTCATTAGATGCTGAAAAAGCATTTGACAAAATTCAGCATCCTTCTTGATAAAAACCCTCAAGCATTTAGGTATAGAAGGAACATACCTCATATAGTGTGTGCCAACTAAGATAAACCCACAGCTAACATATTGCTAAATGAACACAAACTGGAAACATTTTCCCTGAAAACTGGAACAAGACAAAGCTGCCCACTCTCATCCCTCTTCTTCAATATTGTGTTGGAAGTCCTAGCTTGGGCAATTCAACAAGAGAAGGAAATCAGGAGTGTCCAAATAGGAAAAGAGGAAGTCAAGTTATCCCTCTTTGCTGATGATATGATGCTATACCTTGAAAATCCAAGAGAATCTGTCAAAAACCTGCTTGCACTGATAAAGAACTTTGGCAAAGTCTCAGGGTATAAAATAAATGTGCAAAAGACACTTGCATTTCTAAACACCAACAACAAGCAGGCAGAAACCCAAATAAAAAACACAATCCCATTCGCAGTAGCCACACACACACAAAAGAAATACCTCAGCATCTTCCTAACGAGAAAAGAGAAAATCCTTTACAATGAGAACTACAAAACATTACTCAAAGAAATCCAAGAAGACACAAACAAAAGGAAAACTATTCCATGCTCATGGATAGGAAGAATCAACATTGTTAAAATGTCCATCCTACCAAAGGCAACCTACAGATTCTTTGCAATACACATTAAGTTACCAAAATCATTCTTCTCAGACCTGGAAATGACAATAGATTTTACTATAAGAGAATCTGTTAAAAACATGCTTGCACTGACAAAAGACTTTGGCAAAGTCTCAGGGTACAAAACACACATGCAAAAGACAGTTGCATTCTTATACACCAACAATAAGCAGGCATAGACCCAAATAAAAAGCATAATCCCATTCACAATAGCCACAAAAATTAAAATTCTATTTCTTTTCCCTATGTTATAACAAATGCATAATTCTACATTTACTATAAATATATGGAAACAAACTTGATAACCTAAATGAAATGGAGAACTTTACTTTAAGGCTACAGTAATCAAACAGCCTGGTATTGGTACAAGAACAGGCACAGGACCAATGGAACAGGGTAGAGATTCCAGAAGCAAAGCCTCAATTCCTCAACCAACTCATCTTTGGCAAAGTCTACAGGGGAGAGGAGAAACTATTCAGTAAATGGTGCTGGGAAAATTGGCTGGCCACATGCAGAAGATTGAAACAGAACACCCACCTATCACCATACACAAAAATTAAATGGATCAAAGACCTAAATGTAAAACCTCAAACTATAAAAATCTTAGAAAATGCAGGAGACACACTTATGGATATTGGAACTGACAACCAATTCCTGTTCAGAACCCTAAAGGCCAATACCTTAAGAAATAAGGTAGACAAGTGGGACCTCATCAAACCAACAAGCTTCTGCAAAGCAAAAGAAACCATCAAGAGAGCAGGGAGAAAACCCACAGAATGAGAAAAAATATTTGCCAGCTGTATATCTGACAAAGACCTAACATCTAGGATCTACAAGGAACTCAAACATGCCGAAAGGAAAAAAAAAAACAAAAAAACAGCCTCTTTAAAAGAATGGGCAAAAGACATGAATAGACATTCTCAAAAGAAGGTATACGGGCAGCCATCAGACACATGAAAAAGTGTTCAGCCTCACTCATCATCAGAGAAATGCAAATCAAAACCACACTGTGATACCACCTAACCCCTGTAAGAATGGCCATCATTAATAAAACAACCAACAACAGATGCTGGTGAGGATGTGGAGAAAAAGGATTGCTTCTACACTGCTGATAGGAATGCAAACTAGTGCAACCTCTTTGGAAGACAGTGTGGCGATTTCTGAAAGAACTAGAAATTGACCTTCCATATGACCCAGCAATTCCCCTATTGGGAATATACTTGGAGGAACTCAAATCATTCTATAAAAAGTTACCTGCACACGTATGTTTGTTGCAGTTCTATTCACAATAGCAAAAATATGGAACCAACCATGTTGCCCATCGAAGCTGGACTGGATAAAGAAAATGTGGTATGTACACACAATGGAAAATTATGCAGCCATTAAGAAGGACAAATATATGGACTTTGCAGCAACTTGGATGGATTTGGAGCCAATCATACTCAGTGATCTATCACAGAAACAAAGAACAGAGTACCATCTCTTCTCACTCATAAGCAGAACTTGAACAATTATAATACTATAAGAAAGCATTTGGCAGTAATGGGAAACTGTCAGGGGAGAGGGGTGGGACTGGCAGTTGAGGGAAACTGCTAGGGGAGGGAGGGGCATATCTCATCAACAAGGGTACCTGCATAATCAGGTTTGTATACGTAATCCTGAATGGTACCCCGCATCTTTATAATAAAAAAAAAAAAGAAAGGATGAAAAAAGATAGCAAGGGGCTCAACTGGGAGCTCCACTGCTTCACGAGCAGCCCGATCAACCAGACAGTTTCTGATTGCCTCTGGAGTATCTGATTATTGGATTCCCTTGCAATGAATGACAGCTACCTCTTGGGGAGCCATATAGCCTCTAGAAGTGCTAAAATTTCCTCTTTGTTTTTGATAGTCTTACCCTCTGTGGTAAGAAGTCCTCATTCCTTGTAGACCATGGCATGGGCGTGGACAGTAGCAAAAGCATACCTGCTGTTGGTAAAAATATTTACCTGCTTTTCCGTTCTCCAGTGCAGGGCCTGAGTTAAAGCAATTAGCTCAGCCTTTTGGGCAGATGTGCTGTGGGGCAAAGACTATGACCAGATTACATCATGAACCATGGTTACGGCCACACCAGCTTTGTGAACTCCCTTTATTACCAGACTGCTGCCATCCGTGACCAGGTCAGCATCAGCCTGGTCCAGGGGATTGTCCCAAAGATCAGGGTGGTGGTCGTGAGAGATGTCCAGTACATCCTCACAGTCATGAACTGGTGTTTCTGGATTATCATTGGGCAGAGAGTAGCTGGATTGAGGCTCTGAGTAGGCGAGAAAGTTAGTCTAGTCTGGTCAAGTAGGAGGCTTTGATATCGGGTGATGCATGCATTTGACATCCAGCAGCCCGTGGCTCCCCATAACAGGGATTCTATGGCATGGGGAATGGTTAGGGCCAAGGTTTGACCAAAAATCAGTTTGCCTGCTTCCTTAACTAGTATGACTGTAGTGGCAATGGTCCAAAACAAGAGGGCCAGACAGAGGCCACTGGGTCCAGTCTTTTTGACAAGTAAGCCACTGGTTGCCTCCAGGGTCCAAAGGTCTGGGAAGAATCCCTTTCACAATTCCCCGCTGTTCATGAATAAACAAGTGCAAAGGCTTTGTAACATCCAGGAGGGCTAAAGCCAGGGTTCAGGTAAGAGCTGCCTCTAACTGCTGGAATGCTTGTTCCTCAGTGGCAATCCAGATCAGAGGTTGATTCCTTGCTTTGGCTGAGTATAGGGGCTTGGCAATCTCAGCAAGTCCTGGGATCCATAGCCAACAGTATCCCACCGCCCCCAAGAATTTGCGTACCTGTTTTTCTGAGGTTGGCATGGTGATACGGAGGATGGCTTCTTTCCAGGCCATGGTTAGAGTTTGCTTACCCTTTTTTCAGCTGATACATGGTAGCCCAAGTCCTAGAGGAGCTGTAACAGAGCTTTGGTACTTTTAAACAAGTATCCAAGTCCACTGCTGTGAGCAAGAGATCATCTACATGCTGGAGCAGAGTACATTCAGGGTGTAGGGCACAGAACCCTGTCAGGTCATGTTGTATGGCCTCCCCAAAGAGAGTTTGAGAGTTTTTGAATGTTTGTGGCAACCAGGTCCATGTCAGCTGGCTGGTGTCTCCCAAGTCAGGATCTGTCCATTCAAAGGCAAAGATAGGTTGACTGACTGGAGAGCAGGGAATAGAGAAGAAGGCATCTTTTAAATCCAGCACAGTGTACACCTGATGTTCAGGGGGAAGCAAGCTAAGCAGTGTATATGGAGTGGGAACTGTAGGAGGGATAGTTTCAACCCACTTATTTACTTCCCTTAGGTGCTGGGCAAGTCAATAGTCAGATGTTCCTGACTTTTGGACTGGAAAGAACAGAGTGTTCCAAACAGATTGGCACGGTGTTAGAATATTAGCTGCTAAGAGTCTTTTGATGTGAGGAGCAATTCCTTTCCAGGCCTGCAAACTCATAAGGTATTGACAAATATGAACAGGCATGCCTGATACCAAGACTTTTCACGACTGGAGGATGATGTTTTGCCAGTCCTGGCGGGTTGGTCTCCACCTAGACTGAAGGAAATTCCTGTTGTAACTGTAGAAGCAAGTTTGATGGGGTATTTTCAGTGGAGGGTTTAGGAGAGGTTAAGAGATATTCATCAAGCATTTGATAGGCAGTGGGAGCAAACATTTCAGTCTTATCGGGGAAAAACACAATGGTAGTTCTTAGCTTTTGGAGCAGGTCTTGGTCCATTAGAGGGAACAGGCAGTCTGGTGCTATGAGAAACGAGTGGGTGACCCATTTCTGTCCTAAATCAACAGTTCAGTTAGAAGTAAATTTGCAGCTGGTAATCTCCCCTGTTGCCCCTTGAACCGAGATTTTTTTGTCGGACATAGATCCCAATGGTGACTTTAGGACTAACAGTTCTGCCCCGGTGTCCACATAGAGTTGGCCCGGGTGGTTCCTGATAGCGGCAGTTACCATGGGCTCTTGGTGGCCTAAGAAAACAGAGCCCTGGCCTCATCAGTCTGAATCATTTTCAGTTCCGCCTGTGGCAGGCAAGACTGGGACCAGCTTGGGGTCCGCAGTCTTCAAGCAGTGGGGACAATTCTTTTTCCAGTGACCAAGTTCTTTACAGTATGCACATTGATTTTTAGCCAAAGAGGGATGCTCTTTACCTTTTGGGTTGTTTTGAGGTTCTCCTTTTTGTTGGTGCAGTGACCTGGAGTCTGGCCTGGTGACCTCTAGAGAAGCCACCAGTACTTTGACCTGCCATTTTGTCTGCTGCCTGCGTTGCCTATTTCTTCTTTTTGGCATCCTGATTGTTGAATACTTTCTGAACCACCTCAAGTAGCTGAGAAATGTTCATTCCTGCAAATCCCCTTGGCTATTGCAACTTTTTCCAGATGTCTGGAGCTGCCTGAACCACAAAAACCAAATTGACAGCTCGAGCATTCTCAGGGGCTGAGGGATTGAATGGGATATAAATATGAAAAGCCTCCTGAAGGCATTCAAGGAATGCCCCCCAGAGATTCCTTGGGACTCTGGAGAATCTCAGAAGTTTTAGAGAGATTGGTAGGTTTGTGGCTGCCCCTCTTAACCCAGGTAATAGAGTCCACCAGTAAGTATCTAAAGCTCTGGACCCTGGCAAGGTGTTGGGGTTCCAATCTGGGTGGAAGTAAGGGAAAACTTTGTTTAGGACTTCCTGACTTTCCTCCTCTGTACCAGCAGCGGAGGCTAGGACAGATTTCCTAGCCTCGGTCTTAATGCATTCATGCTCCTCAGAGGTGAACAGGGTTAGGAGAAGTTGCTGTCAATCATCCCAGGTGGGGTGGTGGGTCCGCATGACAGACTCAACCAAAGATGTTAGAATGTGAGGTTTCTCAGAAAAGAGCGAATTCTGAGCTTTCCAGTTATACACACCAGAAGTAGAAAAAGGAACACATACCAAAAAGGGTCACTTGGATTGATCGGCTCCTCACAGATTGGGGACTTACTGAACAGGGAGTAGAGGAGCCAGATTGGTTTGGGAATGGAGACAGGAAGCCACAGGTAGAAAGGGTAAGGGGAAAGTGGAGGAAGTAACAGTTGAAGAGGAAGCTTGATGGTTATAGGGTGGTGGTGGAGGGCTGAAGTTTGAGGTGAGGGGATCCTCCCTCTAGAGGGTCCTCACCTGAAGGGGGAAGATTAGGATCAGGGTAGAGTTTAGGGGTACCACAGGATGGGTGGGAGGAGTGAGACAACACCCTGGAAAGGGGCAAGTAGGATCAAGGTGGGATTGCCATGGGAAGGGGCCACATGTGGGTTTAGAGGCAAGAATGCAAGAGGGGTGCCAAGGGAACAAATCTTTAATCAGGGAGGAGGATTTTGAATGAAAGCATTGGTCGATATAGGGAAACTTGTTAGGACGACCAGGAGTCCCTGTTATGACCTTCTAAACAGACTGAGTGATGTGAATGTTCAGAGACCCAGTAGAGGACCAGTCGACATTGAATGATGGCCAATCAACTTGACAGAGGGTCCAGAGTCTACCCTTTGAGAGGTAAACACCATAGTCCTTGCCAAATCCAACAGAGAAGTTTTTAATCATAAAGTCCAAGGGACTGGAGGGGTGAGAAGGCTTTGCTCTCATGTTGGTGTAGTTAGAGACTGCTTAGAAGAAAATCAGATAATACTGAGACTCTATCCGGTCAACATCTTGACCTAATGACTAGAGTCCAAGAGGAGCAGCCTCGTCAGGCACTAAAGCCCTTAACAGGATGGCCACAGACAGAACAGATTCTTACCTCCTAGAGAATGCAGAGGAACTCAGGTAGTTTTGAGGTGATGAGAAGTCAGCAGTCGTCCCAACTCCCTCTAGGCCAGA
>NW_007220501.1:0-7149 GCF_000164805.1 Carlito syrichta | reverse complement strand
ATCAATCACAACTGACCCCAAGGAAATTAAAAAGATTATCAGAGATTACTATGTACACCTATATGGAGACAAACTTGATAATCTAAATGAAATGGAGAACTTTCTGACATCACACAACCTCCCCATGTTGAAACAAGAAGACATTGAGACACTAAATAGACCAATAACAACCCAGGAAATTGACTCTGTCATATGAAAACTACCTACCAAAAAAAGCCCTGGACCAGATAACTTTCCAGCAGAATTCGACAAAACATACAAGGAGGAGTTGATTTCAATCCTACTGAAAGTATTGAGAAAGATGGAATTCTCCCCAAATCCTGTTATGAAGCTAACATCACACTGATACCCAAACCAGGTAAAGATCCAGCAAAAAAAGATAGTTACAGTCCTATATCCCTTATGAGCATAGATGCAAAAATCTTCAACAAGATTCTAGCAAATCGGATCCAAAAACACATCTCAAAAATCATCCACATGAGCAATTAGGCTTCATTCCCAGAATGCAGGGCTGGTTCAGCATTCACAAGACCATTAATGTCATTAAATAAATCAACAGATGTAAAAACAAGAACCACATGATTATCTCATTAGATGCTGAAAAAGCATTTGACAAAATTCAGCATCCTTCTTGATAAAAACCCTCAAGCATTTAGGTATAGAAGGAACATACCTCATATAGTGTGTGCCAACTAAGATAAACCCACAGCTAACATATTGCTAAATGAACAGAAACTGGAAACATTTTCCCTGAAAACTGGAACAAGACAAAGCTGCCCACTCTCATCCCTCTTCTTCAATATTGTGTTGGAAGTCCTAGCTTGGGCAATTCAACAAGAGAAGGAAATCAGGAGTGTCCAAATAGGAAAAGAGGAAGTCAAGTTATCCCTCTTTGCTGATGATATGATGCTATACCTTGAAAATCCAAGAGAATCTGTCAAAAACCTGCTTGCACTGATAAAGAACTTTGGCAAAGTCTCAGGGTATAAAATAAATGTGCAAAAGACACTTGCATTTCTAAACACCAACAACAAGCAGGCAGAAACCCAAATAAAAAACACAATCCCATTCGCAGTAGCCACACACACACAAAAGAAATACCTCAGCATCTTCCTAACGAGAAAAGAGAAAATCCTTTACAATGAGAACTACAAAACATTACTCAAAGAAATCCAAGAAGACACAAACAAAAGGAAAACTATTCCATGCTCATGGATAGGAAGAATCAACATTGTTAAAATGTCCATCCTACCAAAGGCAACCTACAGATTCTTTGCAATACACATTAAGTTACCAAAATCATTCTTCTCAGACCTGGAAATGACAATAGATTTTACTATAAGAGAATCTGTTAAAAACATGCTTGCACTGACAAAAGACTTTGGCAAAGTCTCAGGGTACAAAACACACATGCAAAAGACAGTTGCATTCTTATACACCAACAATAAGCAGGCATAGACCCAAATAAAAAGCATAATCCCATTCACAATAGCCACAAAAATTAAAATTCTATTTCTTTTCCCTATGTTATAACAAATGCATAATTCTACATTTACTATAAATATATGGAAACAAACTTGATAACCTAAATGAAATGGAGAACTTTACTTTAAGGCTACAGTAATCAAACAGCCTGGTATTGGTACAAGAACAGGCACAGGACCAATGGAACAGGGTAGAGATTCCAGAAGCAAAGCCTCAATTCCTCAACCAACTCATCTTTGGCAAAGTCTACAGGGGAGAGGAGAAACTATTCAGTAAATGGTGCTGGGAAAATTGGCTGGCCACATGCAGAAGATTGAAACAGAACACCCACCTATCACCATACACAAAAATTAAATGGATCAAAGACCTAAATGTAAAACCTCAAACTATAAAAATCTTAGAAAATGCAGGAGACACACTTATGGATATTGGAACTGACAACCAATTCCTGTTCAGAACCCTAAAGGCCAATACCTTAAGAAATAAGGTAGACAAGTGGGACCTCATCAAACCAACAAGCTTCTGCAAAGCAAAAGAAACCATCAAGAGAGCAGGGAGAAAACCCACAGAATGAGAAAAAATATTTGCCAGCTGTATATCTGACAAAGACCTAACATCTAGGATCTACAAGGAACTCAAACATGCCGAAAGGAAAAAAAAAAACAAAAAAACAGCCTCTTTAAAAGAATGGGCAAAAGACATGAATAGACATTCTCAAAAGAAGGTATACGGGCAGCCATCAGACACATGAAAAAGTGTTCAGCCTCACTCATCATCAGAGAAATGCAAATCAAAACCACACTGTGATACCACCTAACCCCTGTAAGAATGGCCATCATTAATAAAACAACCAACAACAGATGCTGGCGAGGATGTGGAGAAAAAGGATTGCTTCTACACTGCTGATAGGAATGCAAACTAGTGCAACCTCTTTGGAAGACAGTGTGGCGATTTCTGAAAGAACTAGAAAATTGACCTTCCATATGACCCAGCAATTCCCCCTATTGGGAATTATACTTGGAAGAACTCAAATCATTCTATAAAAAAGTTACCTGCACACGTATGTTTGTTGCAGTTCTATTCACAATAGCAAAAATATGGAACCAACCATGTTGCCCATCGAAGCTGGACTGGATAAAGAAAATGTGGTATGTACACACAATGGAAAATTATGCAGCCATTAAGAAGGACAAATATATGGACTTTGCAGCAACTTGGATGGATTTGGAGCCAATCATACTCAGTGATCTATCACAGAAACAAAGAACAGAGTACCATCTCTTCTCACTCATAAGCAGAACTTGAACAATTATAATACTATAAGAAAGCATTTGGCAGTAATGGGAAACTGTCAGGGGAGAGGGGTGGGACTGGCAGTTGAGGGAAACTGCTAGGGGAGGGAGGGGCATATCTCATCAACAAGGGTACCTGCATAATCAGGTTTGTATACGTAATCCTGAATGGTACCCCGCATCTTTATAATAAAAAAAAAAAAGAAAGGATGAAAAAAGATAGGAAGGGGCTCAACTGGGAGCTCCACTGCTTCACGAGCAGCCCGATCAACCAGACAGTTTCTGATTGCCTCTGGAGTATCTGATTATTGGATTCCCTTGCAATGAATGACAGCTACCTCTTGGGGAGCCATATAGCCTCTAGAAGTGCTAAAATTTCCTCTTTGTTTTTGATAGTCTTACCCTCTGTGGTAAGAAGTCCTCATTCCTTGTAGACCATGGCATGGGCGTGGACAGTAGCAAAAGCATACCTGCTGTTGGTAAAAATATTTACCTGCTTTTCCGTTCTCCAGTGCAGGGCCTGAGTTAAAGCAATTAGCTCAGCCTTTTGGGCAGATGTGCTGTGGGGCAAAGACTATGACCAGATTACATCATGAACCATGGTTACGGCCACACCAGCTTTGTGAACTCCCTTTATTACCAGACTGCTGCCATCCGTGACCAGGTCAGCATCAGCCTGGTCCAGGGGATTGTCCCAAAGATCAGGGTGGTGGTCGTGAGAGATGTCCAGTACATCCTCACAGTCATGAACTGGTGTTTCTGGATTATCATTGGGCAGAGAGTAGCTGGATTGAGGCTCTGAGTAGGCGAGAAAGTTAGTCTAGTCTGGTCAAGTAGGAGGCTTTGATATCGGGTGATGCATGCATTTGACATCCAGCAGCCCGTGGCTCCCCATAACAGGGATTCTATGGCATGGGGAATGGTTAGGGCCAAGGTTTGACCAAAAATCAGTTTGCCTGCTTCCTTAACTAGTATGACTGTAGTGGCAATGGTCCAAAACAAGAGGGCCAGACAGAGGCCACTGGGTCCAGTCTTTTTGACAAGTAAGCCACTGGTTGCCTCCAGGGTCCAAAGGTCTGGGAAGAATCCCTTTCACAATTCCCCGCTGTTCATGAATAAACAAGTGCAAAGGCTTTGTAACATCCAGGAGGGCTAAAGCCAGGGTTCAGGTAAGAGCTGCCTCTAACTGCTGGAATGCTTGTTCCTCAGTGGCAATCCAGATCAGAGGTTGATTCCTTGCTTTGGCTGAGTATAGGGGCTTGGCAATCTCAGCAAGTCCTGGGATCCATAGCCAACAGTATCCCACCGCCCCCAAGAATTTGCGTACCTGTTTTTCTGAGGTTGGCATGGTGATACGGAGGATGGCTTCTTTCCAGGCCATGGTTAGAGTTTGCTTACCCTTTTTTCAGCTGATACATGGTAGCCCAAGTCCTAGAGGAGCTGTAACAGAGCTTTGGTACTTTTAAACAAGTATCCAAGTCCACTGCTGTGAGCAAGAGATCATCTACATGCTGGAGCAGAGTACATTCAGGGTGTAGGGCACAGAACCCTGTCAGGTCATGTTGTATGGCCTCCCCAAAGAGAGTTTGAGAGTTTTTGAATGTTTGTGGCAACCAGGTCCATGTCAGCTGGCTGGTGTCTCCCAAGTCAGGATCTGTCCATTCAAAGGCAAAGATAGGTTGACTGACTGGAGAGCAGGGAATAGAGAAGAAGGCATCTTTTAAATCCAGCACAGTGTACACCTGATGTTCAGGGGGAAGCAAGCTAAGCAGTGTATATGGAGTGGGAACTGTAGGAGGGATAGTTTCAACCCACTTATTTACTTCCCTTAGGTGCTGGGCAAGTCAATAGTCAGATGTTCCTGACTTTTGGACTGGAAAGAACAGAGTGTTCCAAACAGATTGGCACGGTGTTAGAATATTAGCTGCTAAGAGTCTTTTGATGTGAGGAGCAATTCCTTTCCAGGCCTGCAAACTCATAAGGTATTGACAAATATGAACAGGCATGCCTGATACCAAGACTTTTCACGACTGGAGGATGATGTTTTGCCAGTCCTGGCGGGTTGGTCTCCACCTAGACTGAAGGAAATTCCTGTTGTAACTGTAGAAGCAAGTTTGATGGGGTATTTTCAGTGGAGGGTTTAGGAGAGGTTAAGAGATATTCATCAAGCATTTGATAGGCAGTGGGAGCAAACATTTCAGTCTTATCGGGGAAAAACACAATGGTAGTTCTTAGCTTTTGGAGCAGGTCTTGGTCCATTAGAGGGAACAGGCAGTCTGGTGCTATGAGAAACGAGTGGGTGACCCATTTCTGTCCTAAATCAACAGTTCAGTTAGAAGTAAATTTGCAGCTGGTAATCTCCCCTGTTGCCCCTTGAACCGAGATTTTTTTGTCGGACATAGATCCCAATGGTGACTTTAGGACTAACAGTTCTGCCCCGGTGTCCACATAGAGTTGGCCCGGGTGGTTCCTGATAGCGGCAGTTACCATGGGCTCTTGGTGGCCTAAGAAAACAGAGCCCTGGCCTCATCAGTCTGAATCATTTTCAGTTCCGCCTGTGGCAGGCAAGACTGGGACCAGCTTGGGGTCCGCAGTCTTCAAGCAGTGGGGACAATTCTTTTTCCAGTGACCAAGTTCTTTACAGTATGCACATTGATTTTTAGCCAAAGAGGGATGCTCTTTACCTTTTGGGTTGTTTTGAGGTTCTCCTTTTTGTTGGTGCAGTGACCTGGAGTCTGGCCTGGTGACCTCTAGAGAAGCCACCAGTACTTTGACCTGCCATTTTGTCTGCTGCCTGCGTTGCCTATTTCTTCTTTTTGGCATCCTGATTGTTGAATACTTTCTGAACCACCTCAAGTAGCTGAGAAATGTTCATTCCTGCAAATCCCCTTGGCTATTGCAACTTTTTCCAGATGTCTGGAGCTGCCTGAACCACAAAAACCAAATTGACAGCTCGAGCATTCTCAGGGGCTGAGGGATTGAATGGGATATAAATATGAAAAGCCTCCTGAAGGCATTCAAGGAATGCCCCCCAGAGATTCCTTGGGACTCTGGAGAATCTCAGAAGTTTTAGAGAGATTGGTAGGTTTGTGGCTGCCCCTCTTAACCCAGGTAATAGAGTCCACCAGTAAGTATCTAAAGCTCTGGACCCTGGCAAGGTGTTGGGGTTCCAATCTGGGTGGAAGTAAGGGAAAACTTTGTTTAGGACTTCCTGACTTTCCTCCTCTGTACCAGCAGCGGAGGCTAGGACAGATTTCCTAGCCTCGGTCTTAATGCATTCATGCTCCTCAGAGGTGAACAGGGTTAGGAGAAGTTGCTGTCAATCATCCCAGGTGGGGTGGTGGGTCCGCATGACAGACTCAACCAAAGATGTTAGAATGTGAGGTTTCTCAGAAAAGAGCGAATTCTGAGCTTTCCAGTTATACACACCAGAAGTAGAAAAAGGAACACATACCAAAAAGGGTCACTTGGATTGATCGGCTCCTCACAGATTGGGGACTTACTGAACAGGGAGTAGAGGAGCCAGATTGGTTTGGGAATGGAGACAGGAAGCCACAGGTAGAAAGGGTAAGGGGAAAGTGGAGGAAGTAACAGTTGAAGAGGAAGCTTGATGGTTATAGGGTGGTGGTGGAGGGCTGAAGTTTGAGGTGAGGGGATCCTCCCTCTAGAGGGTCCTCACCTGAAGGGGGAAGATTAGGATCAGGGTAGAGTTTAGGGGTACCACAGGATGGGTGGGAGGAGTGAGACAACACCCTGGAAAGGGGCAAGTAGGATCAAGGTGGGATTGCCATGGGAAGGGGCCACATGTGGGTTTAGAGGCAAGAATGCAAGAGGGGTGCCAAGGGAACAAATCTTTAATCAGGGAGGAGGATTTTGAATGAAAGCATTGGTCGATATAGGGAAACTTGTTAGGACGACCAGGAGTCCCTGTTATGACCTTCTAAACAGACTGAGTGATGTGAATGTTCAGAGACCCAGTAGAGGACCAGTCGACATTGAATGATGGCCAATCAACTTGACAGAGGGTCCAGAGTCTACCCTTTGAGAGGTAAACACCATAGTCCTTGCCAAATCCAACAGAGAAGTTTTTAATCATAAAGTCCAAGGGACTGGAGGGGTGAGAAGGCTTTGCTCTCATGTTGGTGTAGTTAGAGACTGCTTAGAAGAAAATCAGATAATACTGAGACTCTATCCGGTCAACATCTTGACCTAATGACTAGAGTCCAAGAGGAGCAGCCTCGTCAGGCACTAAAGCCCTTAACAGGATGGCCACAGACAGAACAGATTCTTACCTCCTAGAGAATGCAGAGGAACTCAGGTAGTTTTGAGGTGATGAGAAGTCAGCAGTCGTCCCAACTCCCTCTAGGCCAGA
>NW_007220500.1:0-7089 GCF_000164805.1 Carlito syrichta | reverse complement strand
CCCCATGGTGAAACAAGAAGACATTGAGACACTAAATAGACCAATAACAACCCAGGAAATTGACTCTGTCATATGAAAACTACCTACCAAAAAAAGCCCTGGACCAGATAACTTTCCAGCAGAATTCGACAAAACATACAAGGAGGAGTTGATTTCAATCCTACTGAAAGTATTGAGAAAGATGGAATTCTCCCCAAATCCTGTTATGAAGCTAACATCACACTGATACCCAAACCAGGTAAAGATCCAGCAAAAAAAGATAGTTACAGTCCTATATCCCTTATGAGCATAGATGCAAAAATCTTCAACAAGATTCTAGCAAATCGGATCCAAAAACACATCTCAAAAATCATCCACATGAGCAATTAGGCTTCATTCCCAGAATGCAGGGCTGGTTCAGCATTCACAAGACCATTAATGTCATTAAATAAATCAACAGATGTAAAAACAAGAACCACATGATTATCTCATTAGATGCTGAAAAAGCATTTGACAAAATTCAGCATCCTTCTTGATAAAAACCCTCAAGCATTTAGGTATAGAAGGAACATACCTCATATAGTGTGTGCCAACTAAGATAAACCCACAGCTAACATATTGCTAAATGAACAGAAACTGGAAACATTTTCCCTGAAAACTGGAACAAGACAAAGCTGCCCACTCTCATCCCTCTTCTTCAATATTGTGTTGGAAGTCCTAGCTTGGGCAATTCAACAAGAGAAGGAAATCAGGAGTGTCCAAATAGGAAAAGAGGAAGTCAAGTTATCCCTCTTTGCTGATGATATGATGCTATACCTTGAAAATCCAAGAGAATCTGTCAAAAACCTGCTTGCACTGATAAAGAACTTTGGCAAAGTCTCAGGGTATAAAATAAATGTGCAAAAGACACTTGCATTTCTAAACACCAACAACAAGCAGGCAGAAACCCAAATAAAAAACACAATCCCATTCGCAGTAGCCACACACACACAAAAGAAATACCTCAGCATCTTCCTAACGAGAAAAGAGAAAATCCTTTACAATGAGAACTACAAAACATTACTCAAAGAAATCCAAGAAGACACAAACAAAAGGAAAACTATTCCATGCTCATGGATAGGAAGAATCAACATTGTTAAAATGTCCATCCTACCAAAGGCAACCTACAGATTCTTTGCAATACACATTAAGTTACCAAAATCATTCTTCTCAGACCTGGAAATGACAATAGATTTTACTATAAGAGAATCTGTTAAAAACATGCTTGCACTGACAAAAGACTTTGGCAAAGTCTCAGGGTACAAAACACACATGCAAAAGACAGTTGCATTCTTATACACCAACAATAAGCAGGCATAGACCCAAATAAAAAGCATAATCCCATTCACAATAGCCACAAAAATTAAAATTCTATTTCTTTTCCCTATGTTATAACAAATGCATAATTCTACATTTACTATAAATATATGGAAACAAACTTGATAACCTAAATGAAATGGAGAACTTTACTTTAAGGCTACAGTAATCAAACAGCCTGGTATTGGTACAAGAACAGGCACAGGACCAATGGAACAGGGTAGAGATTCCAGAAGCAAAGCCTCAATTCCTCAACCAACTCATCTTTGGCAAAGTCTACAGGGGAGAGGAGAAACTATTCAGTAAATGGTGCTGGGAAAATTGGCTGGCCACATGCAGAAGATTGAAACAGAACACCCACCTATCACCATACACAAAAATTAAATGGATCAAAGACCTAAATGTAAAACCTCAAACTATAAAAATCTTAGAAAATGCAGGAGACACACTTATGGATATTGGAACTGACAACCAATTCCTGTTCAGAACCCTAAAGGCCAATACCTTAAGAAATAAGGTAGACAAGTGGGACCTCATCAAACCAACAAGCTTCTGCAAAGCAAAAGAAACCATCAAGAGAGCAGGGAGAAAACCCACAGAATGAGAAAAAATATTTGCCAGCTGTATATCTGACAAAGACCTAACATCTAGGATCTACAAGGAACTCAAACATGCCGAAAGGAAAAAAAAAAACAAAAAAACAGCCTCTTTAAAAGAATGGGCAAAAGACATGAATAGACATTCTCAAAAGAAGGTATACGGGCAGCCATCAGACACATGAAAAAGTGTTCAGCCTCACTCATCATCAGAGAAATGCAAATCAAAACCACACTGTGATACCACCTAACCCCTGTAAGAATGGCCATCATTAATAAAACAACCAACAACAGATGCTGGCGAGGATGTGGAGAAAAAGGATTGCTTCTACACTGCTGATAGGAATGCAAACTAGTGCAACCTCTTTGGAAGACAGTGTGGCGATTTCTGAAAGAACTAGAAATTGACCTTCCATATGACCCAGCAATTCCCCTATTGGGAATATACTTGGAGGAACTCAAATCATTCTATAAAAAGTTACCTGCACACGTATGTTTGTTGCAGTTCTATTCACAATAGCAAAAATATGGAACCAACCATGTTGCCCATCGAAGCTGGACTGGATAAAGAAAATGTGGTATGTACACACAATGGAAAATTATGCAGCCATTAAGAAGGACAAATATATGGACTTTGCAGCAACTTGGATGGATTTGGAGCCAATCATACTCAGTGATCTATCACAGAAACAAAGAACAGAGTACCATCTCTTCTCACTCATAAGCAGAACTTGAACAATTATAATACTATAAGAAAGCATTTGGCAGTAATGGGAAACTGTCAGGGGAGAGGGGTGGGACTGGCAGTTGAGGGAAACTGCTAGGGGAGGGAGGGGCATATCTCATCAACAAGGGTACCTGCATAATCAGGTTTGTATACGTAATCCTGAATGGTACCCCGCATCTTTATAATAAAAAAAAAAAAGAAAGGATGAAAAAAGATAGCAAGGGGCTCAACTGGGAGCTCCACTGCTTCACGAGCAGCCCGATCAACCAGACAGTTTCTGATTGCCTCTGGAGTATCTGATTATTGGATTCCCTTGCAATGAATGACAGCTACCTCTTGGGGAGCCATATAGCCTCTAGAAGTGCTAAAATTTCCTCTTTGTTTTTGATAGTCTTACCCTCTGTGGTAAGAAGTCCTCATTCCTTGTAGACCATGGCATGGGCGTGGACAGTAGCAAAAGCATACCTGCTGTTGGTAAAAATATTTACCTGCTTTTCCGTTCTCCAGTGCAGGGCCTGAGTTAAAGCAATTAGCTCAGCCTTTTGGGCAGATGTGCTGTGGGGCAAAGACTATGACCAGATTACATCATGAACCATGGTTACGGCCACACCAGCTTTGTGAACTCCCTTTATTACCAGACTGCTGCCATCCGTGACCAGGTCAGCATCAGCCTGGTCCAGGGGATTGTCCCAAAGATCAGGGTGGTGGTCGTGAGAGATGTCCAGTACATCCTCACAGTCATGAACTGGTGTTTCTGGATTATCATTGGGCAGAGAGTAGCTGGATTGAGGCTCTGAGTAGGCGAGAAAGTTAGTCTAGTCTGGTCAAGTAGGAGGCTTTGATATCGGGTGATGCATGCATTTGACATCCAGCAGCCCGTGGCTCCCCATAACAGGGATTCTATGGCATGGGGAATGGTTAGGGCCAAGGTTTGACCAAAAATCAGTTTGCCTGCTTCCTTAACTAGTATGACTGTAGTGGCAATGGTCCAAAACAAGAGGGCCAGACAGAGGCCACTGGGTCCAGTCTTTTTGACAAGTAAGCCACTGGTTGCCTCCAGGGTCCAAAGGTCTGGGAAGAATCCCTTTCACAATTCCCCGCTGTTCATGAATAAACAAGTGCAAAGGCTTTGTAACATCCAGGAGGGCTAAAGCCAGGGTTCAGGTAAGAGCTGCCTCTAACTGCTGGAATGCTTGTTCCTCAGTGGCAATCCAGATCAGAGGTTGATTCCTTGCTTTGGCTGAGTATAGGGGCTTGGCAATCTCAGCAAGTCCTGGGATCCATAGCCAACAGTATCCCACCGCCCCCAAGAATTTGCGTACCTGTTTTTCTGAGGTTGGCATGGTGATACGGAGGATGGCTTCTTTCCAGGCCATGGTTAGAGTTTGCTTACCCTTTTTTCAGCTGATACATGGTAGCCCAAGTCCTAGAGGAGCTGTAACAGAGCTTTGGTACTTTTAAACAAGTATCCAAGTCCACTGCTGTGAGCAAGAGATCATCTACATGCTGGAGCAGAGTACATTCAGGGTGTAGGGCACAGAACCCTGTCAGGTCATGTTGTATGGCCTCCCCAAAGAGAGTTTGAGAGTTTTTGAATGTTTGTGGCAACCAGGTCCATGTCAGCTGGCTGGTGTCTCCCAAGTCAGGATCTGTCCATTCAAAGGCAAAGATAGGTTGACTGACTGGAGAGCAGGGAATAGAGAAGAAGGCATCTTTTAAATCCAGCACAGTGTACACCTGATGTTCAGGGGGAAGCAAGCTAAGCAGTGTATATGGAGTGGGAACTGTAGGAGGGATAGTTTCAACCCACTTATTTACTTCCCTTAGGTGCTGGGCAAGTCAATAGTCAGATGTTCCTGACTTTTGGACTGGAAAGAACAGAGTGTTCCAAACAGATTGGCACGGTGTTAGAATATTAGCTGCTAAGAGTCTTTTGATGTGAGGAGCAATTCCTTTCCAGGCCTGCAAACTCATAAGGTATTGACAAATATGAACAGGCATGCCTGATACCAAGACTTTTCACGACTGGAGGATGATGTTTTGCCAGTCCTGGCGGGTTGGTCTCCACCTAGACTGAAGGAAATTCCTGTTGTAACTGTAGAAGCAAGTTTGATGGGGTATTTTCAGTGGAGGGTTTAGGAGAGGTTAAGAGATATTCATCAAGCATTTGATAGGCAGTGGGAGCAAACATTTCAGTCTTATCGGGGAAAAACACAATGGTAGTTCTTAGCTTTTGGAGCAGGTCTTGGTCCATTAGAGGGAACAGGCAGTCTGGTGCTATGAGAAACGAGTGGGTGACCCATTTCTGTCCTAAATCAACAGTTCAGTTAGAAGTAAATTTGCAGCTGGTAATCTCCCCTGTTGCCCCTTGAACCGAGATTTTTTTGTCGGACATAGATCCCAATGGTGACTTTAGGACTAACAGTTCTGCCCCGGTGTCCACATAGAGTTGGCCCGGGTGGTTCCTGATAGCGGCAGTTACCATGGGCTCTTGGTGGCCTAAGAAAACAGAGCCCTGGCCTCATCAGTCTGAATCATTTTCAGTTCCGCCTGTGGCAGGCAAGACTGGGACCAGCTTGGGGTCCGCAGTCTTCAAGCAGTGGGGACAATTCTTTTTCCAGTGACCAAGTTCTTTACAGTATGCACATTGATTTTTAGCCAAAGAGGGATGCTCTTTACCTTTTGGGTTGTTTTGAGGTTCTCCTTTTTGTTGGTGCAGTGACCTGGAGTCTGGCCTGGTGACCTCTAGAGAAGCCACCAGTACTTTGACCTGCCATTTTGTCTGCTGCCTGCGTTGCCTATTTCTTCTTTTTGGCATCCTGATTGTTGAATACTTTCTGAACCACCTCAAGTAGCTGAGAAATGTTCATTCCTGCAAATCCCCTTGGCTATTGCAACTTTTTCCAGATGTCTGGAGCTGCCTGAACCACAAAAACCAAATTGACAGCTCGAGCATTCTCAGGGGCTGAGGGATTGAATGGGATATAAATATGAAAAGCCTCCTGAAGGCATTCAAGGAATGCCCCCCAGAGATTCCTTGGGACTCTGGAGAATCTCAGAAGTTTTAGAGAGATTGGTAGGTTTGTGGCTGCCCCTCTTAACCCAGGTAATAGAGTCCACCAGTAAGTATCTAAAGCTCTGGACCCTGGCAAGGTGTTGGGGTTCCAATCTGGGTGGAAGTAAGGGAAAACTTTGTTTAGGACTTCCTGACTTTCCTCCTCTGTACCAGCAGCGGAGGCTAGGACAGATTTCCTAGCCTCGGTCTTAATGCATTCATGCTCCTCAGAGGTGAACAGGGTTAGGAGAAGTTGCTGTCAATCATCCCAGGTGGGGTGGTGGGTCCGCATGACAGACTCAACCAAAGATGTTAGAATGTGAGGTTTCTCAGAAAAGAGCGAATTCTGAGCTTTCCAGTTATACACACCAGAAGTAGAAAAAGGAACACATACCAAAAAGGGTCACTTGGATTGATCGGCTCCTCACAGATTGGGGACTTACTGAACAGGGAGTAGAGGAGCCAGATTGGTTTGGGAATGGAGACAGGAAGCCACAGGTAGAAAGGGTAAGGGGAAAGTGGAGGAAGTAACAGTTGAAGAGGAAGCTTGATGGTTATAGGGTGGTGGTGGAGGGCTGAAGTTTGAGGTGAGGGGATCCTCCCTCTAGAGGGTCCTCACCTGAAGGGGGAAGATTAGGATCAGGGTAGAGTTTAGGGGTACCACAGGATGGGTGGGAGGAGTGAGACAACACCCTGGAAAGGGGCAAGTAGGATCAAGGTGGGATTGCCATGGGAAGGGGCCACATGTGGGTTTAGAGGCAAGAATGCAAGAGGGGTGCCAAGGGAACAAATCTTTAATCAGGGAGGAGGATTTTGAATGAAAGCATTGGTCGATATAGGGAAACTTGTTAGGACGACCAGGAGTCCCTGTTATGACCTTCTAAACAGACTGAGTGATGTGAATGTTCAGAGACCCAGTAGAGGACCAGTCGACATTGAATGATGGCCAATCAACTTGACAGAGGGTCCAGAGTCTACCCTTTGAGAGGTAAACACCATAGTCCTTGCCAAATCCAACAGAGAAGTTTTTAATCATAAAGTCCAAGGGACTGGAGGGGTGAGAAGGCTTTGCTCTCATGTTGGTGTAGTTAGAGACTGCTTAGAAGAAAATCAGATAATACTGAGACTCTATCCGGTCAACATCTTGACCTAATGACTAGAGTCCAAGAGGAGCAGCCTCGTCAGGCACTAAAGCCCTTAACAGGATGGCCACAGACAGAACAGATTCTTACCTCCTAGAGAATGCAGAGGGACTCAGGTAGTTTTGAGGTGATGAGAAGTCAGCAGTCGTCCCAACTCCCTCTAGGCCAGAAGAGAGGTTATGGGGCCCTGGAACATCTCAGGGGGCACCTCCCCTATAACTTATTCACCATGCC
>NW_007220499.1:0-4896 GCF_000164805.1 Carlito syrichta | reverse complement strand
GACGGTTGCTGTACAAATTCACAGAAAGGAAGGGGAAGGGTAGGGAGGCGGGGAGGGCACTAAGGGCATGGGAGGAAGGCGGGTGCGGGGTGGGGTGGGGTCTGGCGAAGGGGAGAAGGCTCAGCAGGTGAGGAGCGGTGGTGCAGGGAGGGACCTGGGTGGGAGGGCAAGGCGTCCGGTGGCCGGGTGGGATGCCGTGGAGGGCGGCTGTGGGAGGCACAATGGACCCTCCTCAGCTTTGGAGTTAAGGAAAGATGTGGAGGCTCAGAGATCGGGGGAGCGAAGCAGCGTTTTTCAGATCACTCTTGCAAGAACGGGCACCTCCTGGGTGAGCAGGCACACCCAAGCTGGAAGAACCGCACTTTTATCCTTAAAACGCAAGTCTCTCTTCTGGTTCCCCACAGGTCGAGGACTGCAGAAGTTGCAGGCTCCCCTGTAGGACACCTATGTGATCTATTTTGATTGGCTTACAGAATCATTTCATTTGCACGTCCTACTTGCCGATTGTCTTACAGAATTACCATTCTGTTTGGATCCTGCCAAAAAGTTTAAACATGAAGCCGGCCATAGTAAAAACCCATCAAAGAAGCAGGAGGTGAATCAGCAAAAGATAAGCACAAAGCATTTAGATATCATCTTGAGCATCCAAGATAAGCTAGGTTTCATTCTGAAAATAAATCACCGTTCTTATTTACCACAAATTCCCTCTTCTTTTTCTTCTTAGATATTCCTGATTTTACTTCTATCTCCATTTGGACTTGTTTCAAATTTATCTAATGATTTTTGACTTTCCTAGGGTCTAGTTTGGTTTCCATAAAAAAATTGTTATTCGTATATTTCATGGGCATTTTCTTGGTAACAGCAGTTTCTATAAGTCTTGAGCCAGACCTCTAACACGGGGGATTATGCAGCAACCTACAGCGGTTAGTATTCCTGCTTCCATTACAAAAGAGGCTAGGATGGAAGCTACCATTCTTTTCCATTCCTCAAGCCATCCTTTTAACCACTCTGTAAAGGGGTCACTAACACCAGAATTTTCAGCAAATTCATGAGCAGGCGTTGCCAATCCTTGTAATGCTTTAGTAATAGTTCCGTCAGAGGTTGTGTTGTTTGGGATAAAAGTACAGCATTGCTCCCTTTGCATGACACATACTCCCCCTTTTTTGGCTAACATCCTATCTAGCACTGTACGGTTTTCCCAAGTCATTTTGCTAGTAGTGTCTAGTTGTTCAGATATTCCCTTGACAGCATCCCGGGCATAGTCAATAAACCTTTGTTGATTATGATAAATATACTTCATCCAATCTACATTTTTGCTTCTAGTTGCCCATCAAAGGAAGGATTCAAATCCTGCTGCTATTTGGTTTCAGGCCTTAAATCCATCAGGAACTCCCCTCCCTGGGGGACTCCTATGGCATCAAGATATATATTAGTGTCAAATGACCCTTGCAATGACTATTTGTTTCTTGTTCTAGGTAATGATTTCTGGGTGAATTGAAATGCCAGGTAAACAAGGTAGCCAGTTGGCCCAAAGGACAGGTCCCAGTCCCGGTGGGCAGCAACAGATCTCTGAGCATTTTCTTTCCACAGGACCACCATCCGCTCGAGGGATGTTGAAATTCGAGTCGTTGCCCTCTATTGCATCTGAGACATCTAGGACATGGGCGCAGGTCTGCAAATGCCCTGTGGGGGTAGTGAACCTCTCTCCCCATCTGGACAGACACGAGTGATTCAACTTGCCTACAGAGAAAGAAGGGTGCACCTTTAGGTTTGCTCTCTGTAAAGCTGGGTAGAGCAATGAGAGGCTTTGGCAAGTCTCATTGCCCCAAGCATCCTTGTCTTGGAATAGGGTCAACATACAGTTCACTCCATTGGGTCTGTGTCTCAGTTAATGGGAAATGGAACTGCCTGAGCCTGTGGCCATCCTGTGGCACGTCCATAACGATCACTTTTATTTAAAGCTGATACTGTAAGTTTTACCCATTCTACCCTGGCATGTTTCCCCATATCCTGTTTCCATTTCTATGGTTTGTTTTTAAATCTTTAACCTCCATGACCATGACCTTAGTATGGCCATTATTGGACTGAGTTTGTGGGAGATTGGGGCCCTGGGTTGGAGTTCTATCAGTTGGAAAGGGCGTCGGGGTGGTAACTAGCCTTAAGGTGAAGCGACCCAAAGGATTGGGTCCCATGGTATCTACCCCTAACCCATAAGTTTGTATTATTGATGGTTGCCGTTCCAGGTTTTGAAGTTTGTCTACTCTTAGCAGTAAAGGGTTACATTGAAGGTTTTGACAATTTGGAGGAGTCGACGCTTTTCTAAGTTGAATCTCACCTCTAAGTTGTCAGGAGGTTTTCCATCCCAATGAAGTGGAACCCAACCATTGAACTGAGTGGTCCAGAAGACACTATCCCAGCTGGAGCAGGGATGTTCTCCTCCTACTAGGTTTTCCCCTGAGGCCACTGCAGAGTAGCTGTTCCCTACTATAGTGTCAGGACATGCTCTACCTGGATGTGGATCTGGGCAAAGATATTTTTCTGCTCTGGTGAGTTGTCATGGGCTATGTAGCTCTCCCCAGTATAGGACCGAGCATTTGATGGTTAGAGCAGAGGTAGTTTTAGTGATATTGATGGTAAATATGCAGCCTACCACTCAGGCGGGATTATAAAAGTCATTACCGTTTTTCATAATGACAAAGGTGGGGTAGACTTTCCATTTAGCATTAAAAAGACCTTTACATAAACACTTAACAAGTAAGGAAATAAGCTTGCATATGATTACAAATATTATAGGTAATGCTATGAGAAGGGGTGTAGAGACATACATCAGGTTTTTCTACATTTCTATTTTATTTTTTATTATTTTATTTATTTATTTTTGAGTTGGAGTCTCACTCGGTCACCCAGACTGGAGTGCAGTGGCCACTCCCGGCCACCGCAGCCTTGACCTGCTGGGCTCCGGCGATCCTTCCGCCTCAGCCTTCCGAGTAGCCGGAATTACAGGCATGCACTACCACACCCGGCTGCCCAGGCGGGTCTCGAACCCACGGGCTCAGGCAATCCACTCACCTCAGCCTCCCAAAGGCGTGGGATGCCAGGCTGAGCCACCGAGCCCGGCTTACATTTCTATTTTAAAGGTTCTGTTTGGGAGACTTCCCATTGACGGAAAGAGACCACGCTTTCTGTTGGTGATCTCTTTACTTGAGTATGATGCGTCCACCCCTTTACAGCAGTCCGTCCAGATGTCTCAGTAGTCAGGAACACTTGGTAGGGTCCTTCCCAGCCTGGTTGAAGCTTAGTTTCCTTCCAGGTCTTGATCAGCCCCCAATCTCCAGGCTGAGATGGTGAACTGTGAATTTGTGAGGGGAAGTTTGAACAAGGAGGGAAGATAAGGGAGAGGAAATAGCCAAAATATATTCTCTTAAAAATTGATCTTTGGTTTTCAGAGCTGGTAAATCTGCTGTTCTACCTAGATATGGCAATCCATATGATAATTCACAGGGTGACAAACCTAAATCTCTTCGAGGGTCTGTTCTAATTCTGAGGAGAGCTGTGGGAAGGCATTTAGCCCAGGGCAATTTTATTTCTAACATGAGTTTAGTTGGGTGTGTTCTTATAGTTTGATTCGTTTGTTCTATCCTCCCTGAGGATGGCAGATGCCGGGGCACGTGAAAGTCCCATTGCATCTGGAGTGCTGTTGTAATGCCTGGAATGCCTTTGAGGTAAAATGGCTCCCATGATCTGCATCAGTGTTCTCTATGAAGCCGAGTTTTGGGATTAGCTGTTCTACAGTATCTTTATCACAGACCCAGCGGTAGCTGTCTCTGGCTGTGCCCCCATCCGACCAGGAAGACGATCCACAAGTGCCAGTAGGTGCCTAGGTCTCCCAACTTCGGGCATTTCGTGAAGTCAATTTGTACACGTTGGAAGGCTCTTAATCCAGGGGGGCTCCACCTCTTAACGACACTCTAATTACCTTCTCATTTGTTTTCTGGCAAATTGTACAGCCTCCACAGATTTGTTTAGCGGTAGTATAGATGCCCACGCATCCACAGGTTTTTAAGAGTGCGTCACACATTGCTTGAGCTCCCCAGTGGCTTCCCTTATGCGATATAGTCATTAATTGCCTAATAATTGGTTTGTTAACCATTTCCCTTCCATCAAGGAGGATCCACCTTCCTTCCTTGGTTGGGGCAGCACCCATCTCCTTTAACATATTTTTTATTTTAAAGACGTGGGGTACAATTCAGGGTTAAGTATACAAATGTTCATTATGCAGGTGCCCTTGTTGATGAAGGTGTGCCCCACTCCCCGCAGAATCCCTCTACTGACAATTCCGCCCCACCCCCAGCGATTTCCCATTACTGACAATCATTTTCTTATAGTATTATGATAACTGTTCAAGGTCCACTTATGAGTGAGAACATGTGATACTCAATTCTTTCTTTCTGCAATAGATCACTCAGTATTACAGACTCTTAAGTCCATCCAAGTTGCTGCAAAGTTCATAATTTTGTCCTTTATGACTGCATAATATTTCATCATGTATATGTACCACATTTTTTTTTTAATTAGGGTTTTTGTGGTCTTGCTTTTCCAGCTTTTTTTTGTTTTTTTTTTTAATAATTAATCAGTATTTTTTATTATGGTTTTGTGGGGTACAGTTAAGGGTTAGGTGTACAATTACGTTTCATTCAGACACCCTGTTGATAAGAGGTGTTTTCCCAGCCCCAGACAGATATTTGCTACTGTTAATCCCATCCCCCTACCCCCCCCCATAGTTTCCAAGTACCGTCAGTCATTTTCTTATAGTATTACATTGGATGTTCAAGGTAGATTATATGAGTGAGAACACGTGATATTCTGATCTTTGTTTCTGTGAGAGGTCACTCAGTA
>NW_007220498.1:0-713 GCF_000164805.1 Carlito syrichta | reverse complement strand
AATGGCACACTCATGGTCACCCCAGGATCACCTTGGGTGGCACTGGTAATCCTTCACCCTTAAGATCCTTGGCTCAGATGATCACTCTCCTTCACCCTCCTCAGTACTGAAATCACAGTTAGCCCAAAACTTTCACAATATCTTGTCTGACAGTATTTTATGTTTTTCCTATTTTCATTTCATTTGAAAATTTTTCAGACTTTTTTGTAATTTGCAGCTCCACAAGTTATTGTTGTACCCTTAATTCAGTCATTAATACTGATTCCTTTTATGTCTTAGCATACTTTGTTTGAATTGGGATATTTGAAATTCAAAGATGTACACGTCTTAATATTTATGAAGTTGCTTTGTCTAGATTAATGTGACACCAATCCCTGAGTTAGAGTTTATAGGAGACTCTCAATCCTCTTCTTACAATGTGTCTTCTCTGTAAGTTGGGACAGAAACCAGACTGGGTAAACCCCCAAAGGGCTGAAATGTGGACTCATGCTCCACTCTTCTGTTTATTCCTTGAGGAAGAAATCAAGAGTTGGAACATGTCATCTGATTGCATCATGCTGTATTGTGAAGGAAGAGAGTTTATGGTGGCCAAATTACTAAACTTCCTGTTCCATGTAACTTGTTTTAACATTGTGCTCAGTTGGGATTCTATAAAGTCTTAGCTGTTTTTTGTGTTCTCACACAGGCAATGTGGGTAAGTATTTTCTTAAGTA
>NW_007220497.1:0-1190 GCF_000164805.1 Carlito syrichta | reverse complement strand
ACCTTTATTGATATTATGTCCTCCCGCTCCCTCCAAAATGTACATGACTGTGTTTTTGACAGAATTTTATATCATATCACTCACAAAAGTACATTATCTGCACTAGCTCTGTGAATTCTATTTCATTCCATTTCATTGAAGTCAAAGAATACATTAGCAAATATTTTTGTGTTAAAAATGTTTTATTCAATATTTCCATTTCATAGAAGCTAGAACCTGTTCTCTTAACGCTCCCATTTCACCTGGAGTTAACAATTCTGCCTGTGGTCCCTTGGTAAGTATCTGTGTTCTTGATTTTAGTATATGTTTGGAAGATTGAGGTGCAAGGATCATCTGAACCCAACAGGTTGAGTCTCCTGTGGCCATGACTGTGCCACTGGACTCCAACCTGGGAGACAGTGAGACACTCACTAAAAAAAGCCACCACACATCAGCTAATTTTTAAATTTATTGTGAAGACAAGGTCTCACCAAATTGCCAAGGATGTCCCCTCCTCACAGCATGGAAATGCTTCATCTTCCAGGGTTTCAGTTCTCACCAGGGCCCAAACACTCACTTGGAGGAGTTTAAGACTCTGAACTGTGACATCTTTTTTTCTGACACCCACTGTGTGGAGTCTGCTGAACACCAACCAATGGGCTCTCCAACAATTCAACTCTGTCACCAATAGAATTAACAATGGCTCAACAAGATCAGGACTCAGTCCCACAATGCTGCCACCACTGCAGATATCAGGTGTAGAACCCAGGCTATTCTATGCTTCTGATCAACTGCCTAAAAATCAGGGGCTGCCATAAGTCCTCCTCAAGTTCAATATTTGATGGAATTCTCATAGAATTCAAAACTTCTTTTTGATGTTTACCAGTTTATTGAAAGAGTTGTAAAGGCAAGGCCCAGTGGCAGGGAAGATGGAGCGGGGAGAGAATGCTGGTCAATAGCTGTGATTGAAGACAGCTCGTCCTTTCGAAGTGTGTGCAGTTTTCAAAATGTTTGAGGTTTCATATTAACAATTTTAGTTTTAAATTGTTAAAATTTCATTTTGGTATAGAACTCCATTTAGTTTTCTTAAACCCCTGTGTGACTGATGCAACACTTTTAGAGATTTTGTGTATCCTCCCAGTGCTCTCCCTGAACTGAGTTGTACCCCTGCCTACTCTTGCCTAACCCCAAACAAGATGTTCTATCTCTGT
>NW_007220496.1:0-667 GCF_000164805.1 Carlito syrichta | reverse complement strand
TTTATTGAAAGAGTTGTAAAGGCAAGGCCCAGTGGCAGGGAAGATGGAGCGGGGAGAGAATGCTGGTCAATAGCTGTGATTGAAGACAGCTCGTCCTTTCGAAGTGTGTGCAGTTTTCAAAATGTTTGAGGTTTCATATTAACAATTTTAGTTTTAAATTGTTAAAATTTCATTTTGGTATAGAACTCCATTTAGTTTTCTTAAACCCCTGTGTGACTGATGCAACACTTTTAGAGATTTTGTGTATCCTCCCAGTGCTCTCCCTGAACTGAGTTGTACCCCTGCCTACTCTTG
The DNA here is from genome assembly GCF_000164805.1 of Carlito syrichta. Lineage (NCBI taxonomy): Eukaryota > Metazoa > Chordata > Mammalia > Primates > Tarsiidae > Carlito > Carlito syrichta. The sequence goes on along the minus strand of NW_007220496.1, from coordinate 373 downwards.
CCTAACCCCAAACAAGATGTTCTATCTCTGTAATTCTTCAGTTTGCCTATACAAACTCCCTCAATTTTTTTTTTTTTTTTTTTTGAGTTGGAGTCTCACTGTCTCGCCCAGACTGGAGTGCAGTGGCCACTCCCAGCCACCGCAGCCTTGCCTGCTGGGCTCCAGTGATCCTTCCGCCTCAGCCTTCCGAGTAGCGGAGTTACAGGCATGCGCTATCACGCCCAGCTGAGTTTCTGATTTATTGTAGAGATGAGGTCTCGCTGCCCAGATGAGTCTCGAACCCACGGGCTCAGGCAATCCACTCACCTCAGCCTCCCAAAGGCGCAGGATTACAGGCTTAACCACCGAGCCCAGCTCCCTCAAATTTTTACTT
>NW_007220495.1:0-716 GCF_000164805.1 Carlito syrichta | reverse complement strand
CCTACATATTGTTTCTCCTAATCTGTCTATACTGTTAAAATTCCTGCCTTTTGTTGTCAAGAATATATAAAAATTACCTGCCATATATGTTAAATTCTTTTGTTAACTTGATGTAAGTTAATGCTTTGAGTTATTTTTCCTTTCCTTTATTTTTTCTTAAATTTCTCTAGCTCATTCTTTTTATTTAACAACATGGGGTCACAGGTTCCTCAAGCCCCTAGTCTCCTGGACTGCATGATAAAAAACTTAATGTTGAATTTGTTGAAGACTACAGTGTCCGCCTTTCAAAAGGCAGACTCTGGACCCTCTGTAAAATTGACTGTCCTGCATTTAATGTTGGATGGCCATCTACAGGGTCACTGGACATAGATGTCACTCAATATGTTTGGAAAGTCATATAGAGACTCCTGGTCATCCTGACCACTATCCCTGTATTTACCAATGGTTAAATTTGGTCTGAAATCCACCCATATGGTTAAAGACATGTTTGCTTGGAACTCCCAGCCATGTTCTTGTTTCTAAACCTCTGAATTGTAACCCTGCACCATTTGGTATTGCCCTCCTTTGCATTTGTCTCAACCCTTACCTCAGATGGGCTGTGTCCTGTTTTACCCCCTTCTACTGAAGACCCTCTTGAGGACCTGGTTACTTGTAACTCTAAACCTCTGCATAATAATTCTCAGCTTCCTCATCTACCATCACCTCTTCCACATCCC
>NW_007220494.1:0-3040 GCF_000164805.1 Carlito syrichta | reverse complement strand
GCAGTTTTCAAAATGTTTGAGGTTTCATATTAACAATTTTAGTTTTAAATTGTTAAAATTTCATTTTGGTATAGAACTCCATTTAGTTTTCTTAAACCCCTGTGTGACTGATGCAACACTTTTAGAGATTTTGTGTATCCTCCCAGTGCTCTCCCTGAACTGAGTTGTACCCCTGCCTACTCTTGCCTAACCCCAAACAAGATGTTCTATCTCTGTAATTCTTCAGTTTGCCTATACAAACTCCCTCAATTTTTTTTTTTTTTTTTTTTGAGTTGGAGTCTCACTGTCTCGCCCAGACTGGAGTGCAGTGGCCACTCCCAGCCACCGCAGCCTTGCCTGCTGGGCTCCGGTGATCCTTCCGCCTCAGCCTTCCGAGTAGCGGAGTTACAGGCATGCGCTATCACGCCCAGCTGAGTTTTTGATTTATTGTAGAGATGAGGTCTCGCTGCCCAGATGAGTCTCGAACCCACGGGCTCAGGCAATCCACTCACCTCAGCCTCCCAAAGGCGCAGGATTACAGGCTTAACCACCGAGCCCGGCTCCCTCAAATTTTTACTTGGGGTCGAGAGATTTTGGTAGTACAACTCCCCTTTTTACAGCCAGCTTATAAAGGAATCATAATGTGACATTTTGCTGTGTGGACAATCTATTTTCTCACAATTTAGTTATAGCATTTGACAGTCCTAGCGAAATTCATCCATCGAAATTCACCAAAATTGGGAGGCAGCCTCGCTCTGGCTCTCCCTGACTTCCTGGGTAAGTTACAGGGGAGGCAACCCCTGAGATGGTCCAGGACTCTATAATGTCTCATCAGGCTTGGAGGGGGCAGGGACAATCACTGGCTCCTCTTGCCTGCAAAAGAACCTGAGTTCATCCACATTCTCCTAGGAGGCAATAATCTTTATTCTCTATTGCTTATCTGGTAAGCATCTGTATTTATACATGGGAAACATAGCCTGATGAGGCTCCCTTGGGCTTTTTTGAGACCCAAGGCATTGGTAGAAATGAGCCATAACTCTGCATCTGAATCCATACTTAATTTCAGAACCCTGAAACTGAGTTTCAGAGCTCTGATCCAGTATCTGATTTTTGCTCAACTTCCTGTCTTTTTCCCTTCTTTCAGAATCTGGGAAGGGTTTAGTTTATAATGAAATGCCATTTGCCAATGAAAGTTTTGTTGCTATGCAAATTGATAACAGCTATTTATAATTGCTAACAGTTAATGGTCAGGGAGGTAAGGGAAGCTTTCTCACCTGACTCTAGGGGGCCACTCTGAGAAATGCTAAACTGACTCATCAGTGCTCTTGTTTGCATGTGAAATTGCTAAAACACCAACTTTTGTTATTTTTATGTTGGTGTGTTTCTGTTTCTCTTAGATAATTGTTCCTTATCTTATTTAAAGCCTTTTTGATCTGAAGTCTTCTTTGATATTATAATCTTAATCTCTGATTTCTTACTAATTAACAAATGTTCCCTTTTATGTTTTCCTAAGTGTTACCATCTCCCTTTTCCTTGTACAATATTTATATAGACAGCAAAAGGCCCCATTAAAATAGAGAAGTCCACTCATATGAATCCAGACTCCAGACTGGGTTGAAAACAAGAGGCACTCTTCCCTTTGGCCTGTGAAAACAGACTCCCTTAGGTAACTGAGGGCCCTGTGAATTTGTCAGGCATCAACTCCTCTGATGTGTAACGGTCTCATAGGGGCCACTTTACTTACTCATAAAGGACTCTGTGGGCTACGGAAGGCTCCAGGCTTGATCAGACACTCAATAGACCTAAATCCATAACAGATTCTGAAAATAGTGATTGGAGGATTGGAAAAGGTCTGAGAGGCAGATCACCTGGAAACTTAAAGGGTCTCTCAGTGTTCCGGAGGGCTACCCCATCCAGGGGGTATACATAAGGAATGGTCACCCAGTGCCCCAGGGCATATCTCTCAGCACCCAGAGGAAAAACCAAGACACATAAGAGGAAGGGAAATGACTGGTGGTGTCATATCCAACAGGAGCTCCCTCCACATGTAGCACTTTTTAACCCAGAACCATTAGTACTTTCCAAAGTTAAAAATTGTTTGCCAGTTCTACTTGATGTCTACAGTACCCTCTAATATAAACCTACTCTGGCTGGTTTCCTACATATTGCTTCTCCTAATCTGTCTATACTGTTAAAATTCCTGCCTTTTGTTGTCAAGAATATATAAAAATTACCTGCCATATATGTTAAATTCTTTTGTTAACTTGATGTAAGTTAATGCTTTGAGTTATTTTTCCTTTCCTTTATTTTTTCTTAAATTTCTCTAGCTCATTCTTTTTATTTAACAACATGGGGTCACAGGTTCCTCAAGCCCCTAGTCTCCTGGACTGCATGATAAAAAACTTAATGTTGAATTTGTTGAAGACTACAGTGTCCGCCTTTCAAAAGGCAGACTCTGGACCCTCTGTAAAATTGACTGTCCTGCATTTAATGTTGGATGGCCATCTACAGGGTCACTGGACATAGATGTCACTCAATATGTTTGGAAAGTCATATAGAGACTCCTGGTCATCCTGACCACTATCCCTGTATTTACCAATGGTTAAATTTGGTCTGAAATCCACCCATATGGTTAAAGACATGTTTGCTTGGAACTCCCAGCCATGTTCTTGTTTCTAAACCTCTGAATTGTAACCCTGCACCATTTGGTATTGCCCTCCTTTGCATTTGTCTCAACCCTTACCTCAGATGGGCTGTGTCCTGTTTTACCCCCTTCTACTGAAGACCCTCTTGAGGACCTGGTTACTTGTAACTCTAAACCTCTGCATAATAATTCTCAGGCTTCCTCACCTACCATCACCTCTTCCACATCCCCTTTGCCTTCTCTGCCATTGGCTACCCATCTTTGATCTAGGACCAACACAGCCTCTTTCCTTCCCCTCCAGGAAGTCCCTCTTCCACAAGGGACAGATCAGTGCAACCAACCCTTCCTGGCATATATTCCTTTTCTACTTCTGATTTATACAATTAGAAATACCAAAATCCAGCATTTTCCAATATG
>NW_007220493.1:0-691 GCF_000164805.1 Carlito syrichta | reverse complement strand
AATTCTCCAGGGCCCCAAGGACTATTTATGGGTATAAATTGAGTGCCTGCAGGAGGACTTTCATAACTATACCCCATTCAATCCCTCAGCCCCCAAGAATGTTTGAGCTATCAATTTGGCATTTGTAACATAGGGAGATCTGGACACCTGGAAAAGGGGCTTTGCAGGAATAAATATTTCCCAGCTACTCAAAGTAGCCTGGAAAGTTTTTAACAACTGAGATGCTGAAAAACAGAATCTGAAATGCAAGGGACAGATAAAGGAATCAGACATCAGGCAAAAATATTGGTAGTTGCCTTCCAACCCTCCCAACCGGATTCAAGGCCACCACACCAAAAGAGAGGGGAGATTAGGAAGGGACAATAGAGGACTGGACATTTCCCACTGGCTAAAAATCAAAGTGCATACTGCAAAGAATTTCTACATTGAAAAAAACATTGTCCCCCAAAACAAAAAGCCAAAAATCCTAAGCGAGTTCTGGTTTTGCCTGCTGCTGCAGAAGTTGAAAATCTCTCTGACTGAAGGGGTCAGGGCTCTTCTTCTTTAGGGTCCCAAGAGCCCATGGTAACTGCAGCTATCAGGGGCCACCCAGTCTAACTCTTAGTGAACACTGGGGGCAGAACTTTCAGTCCTAAAATCTCCATTATGACCCATGTCCCACAAATTTTTGTTCAAGAGATAACAGGTGCGA
>NW_007220492.1:0-825 GCF_000164805.1 Carlito syrichta | reverse complement strand
GGCCCCAAGGACTATTTATGGGTATAAATTGAGTGCCTGCAGGAGGACTTTCATAACTATACCCCATTCAATCCCTCAGCCCCCAAGAATGTTTGAGCTATCAATTTGGCATTTGTAACATAGGGAGATCTGGACACCTGGAAAAGGGGCTTTGCAGGAATAAATATTTCCCAGCTACTCAAAGTAGCCTGGAAAGTTTTTAACAACTGAGATGCTGAAAAACAGAATCTGAAATGCAAGGGACAGATAAAGGAATCAGACATCAGGCAAAAATATTGGTAGTTGCCTTCCAACCCTCCCAACCGGATTCAAGGCCACCACACCAAAAGAGAGGGGAGATTAGGAAGGGACAATAGAGGACTGGACATTTCCCACTGGCTAAAAATCAAAGTGCATACTGCAAAGAATTTCTACATTGAAAAAAACATTGTCCCCCAAAACAAAAAGCCAAAAATCCTAAGCGAGTTCTGGTTTTGCCTGCTGCTGCAGAAGTTGAAAATCTCTCTGACTGAAGGGGTCAGGGCTCTTCTTCTTTAGGGTCCCAAGAGCCCATGGTAACTGCAGCTATCAGGGGCCACCCAGTCTAACTCTTAGTGAACACTGGGGCAGAACTTTCAGTCCTAAAATCTCCATTATGACCCATGTCCCACAAATTTTTGTTCAAGAGATAACAGGTGCGATTACAAATTGTAAGTTCACCTCCAATTAAAATGTTAACTTAGGACAAAAACAAGTCACTCACTCATTCATCATAGCCCCTGACTGCCTATATTCCCTCAAGGGCAGGAATTTCCTTCAAAAATTAAGAGCAACTATTGTGTTTTC
>NW_007220491.1:0-728 GCF_000164805.1 Carlito syrichta | reverse complement strand
CATTATGACCCATGTCCCACAAATTTTGTTCAAGAGATAACAGGTGCGATTACAAATTGTAAGATCACCTCCAATTAAAATGTTAACTTAGGACAAAAACAAGTCACTCACTCATTCATCATAGCCCCTGACTGCCTATATTCCCTCAAGGGCAGGAATTTCCTTCAAAAATTAAGAGCAACTATTGTGTTTTCACCTGGAAAAACTGAAATAATTATTCCTACTGCTTACCAAATGCTTTTAACTGTCTCACTTTCTGAAGAATACCTTCTAACTTCTTCTAATTCCCCCACTGAAAATGTCTCATCAAGCCTACTTGTACAGTTAAGGCAGGAGTTTCCTTCAGTCTGGGTGGAGATAAACCCACCAAAATTGACAAAGCATTACCCTGCAGTCATGGTGAGTTTGTTGGCATCAGCCACCCCTGTTCACATTCATCAATACCCAATAAGTTTACAGGCCTGGAGAGGAATTTCTCCCCACATCAAAAGCTCTTGGCTGCCAACATTTTAACACCTTGTAAATCTGTTTGAAATGCTATGTTCTTGTCAGTCAAAAAGTCAGGAACATTTGACTACAGGCTTGTTCAGAACTTTAAGAGAAGTTAAGAAAGCAGGTTACAGCAATTCATCCTACCATTCTCAATCTGTACACCTTGCTGAGTCTGTTTCCTCCTCAATATCAGGCATACACGGCATTGGATTTAAAGAATGCCTTCTTTTCTATTC
>NW_007220490.1:0-674 GCF_000164805.1 Carlito syrichta | reverse complement strand
TCTTCTAATTCCCCCACTGAAAATGTCTCATCAAGCATACTTGTACAGTTAAGGCAGGAGTTTCCTTCAGTCTGGGTGGAGATAAACCCACCAAAATTGACAAAGCATTACCCTGCAGTCATGGTGAGTTTGTTGGCATCAGCCACCCCTGTTCACATTCATCAATACCCAATAAGTTTACAGGCCTGGAGAGGAATTTCTCCCCACATCAAAAGCTCTTGGCTGCCAACATTTTAACACCTTGTAAATCTGTTTGAAATGCTATGTTCTTGTCAGTCAAAAAGTCAGGAACATTTGACTACAGGCTTGTTCAGAACTTTAAGAGAAGTTAAGAAAGCAGGTTACAGCAATTCATCCTACCATTCTCAATCTGTACACCTTGCTGAGTCTGTTTCCTCCTCAATATCAGGCATACACGGCATTGGATTTAAAGAATGCCTTCTTTTCTATTCCCTTGTCCCCTGTCAGTCAACCCATCTTTGCCTTTGGACAGTTTCGGATTCAGGGGACACCAGCCAGCTGACTTGGACCAGGCTGCCACAAGGTTTCAAAAACTCCCTGATGCTGTGTGGGGAAGGCTTGCAATGGGACTTGTCAGTTTTTCATGTTGCTCGTCCTGAGTGTACTTTATTGCAGTATGTGGATTATCTTTTGCTCACAGCAGCAGACCTGGG
>NW_007220489.1:0-771 GCF_000164805.1 Carlito syrichta | reverse complement strand
ACTGTCTCACTTTCTGAAGAATACCTTCTAACTTCTTCTAATTCCCCCACTGAAAATGTCTCATCAAGCCTACTTGTACAGTTAAGGCAGGAGTTTCCTTCAGTCTGGGTGGAGATAAACCCACCAAAATTGACAAAGCATTACCCTGCAGTCATGGTGAGTTTGTTGGCATCAGCCACCCCTGTTCACATTCATCAATACCCAATAAGTTTACAGGCCTGGAGAGGAATTTCTCCCCACATCAAAAGCTCTTGGCTGCCAACATTTTAACACCTTGTAAATCTGTTTGAAATGCTATGTTCTTGTCAGTCAAAAAGTCAGGAACATTTGACTACAGGCTTGTTCAGAACTTTAAGAGAAGTTAAGAAAGCAGGTTACAGCAATTCATCCTACCATTCTCAATCTGTACACCTTGCTGAGTCTGTTTCCTCCTCAATATCAGGCATACACGGCATTGGATTTAAAGAATGCCTTCTTTTCTATTCCCTTGTCCCCTGTCAGTCAACCCATCTTTGCCTTTGGACAGTTTCGGATTCAGGGGACACCAGCCAGCTGACTTGGACCAGGCTGCCACAAGGTTTCAAAAACTCCCTGATGCTGTGTGGGGAAGGCTTGCAATGGGACTTGTCAGTTTTTCATGTTGCTCGTCCTGAGTGTACTTTATTGCAGTATGTGGATTATCTTTTGCTCACAGCAGCAGACCTGGGCACTTGTCTAAAGGGCACCAAGGCTTTATTACAGCTTCAACTGGACCTGAGCTTCCATGTAACA
>NW_007220488.1:0-771 GCF_000164805.1 Carlito syrichta | reverse complement strand
CTAACTTCTTCTAATTCCCCCACTGAAAATGTCTCATCAAGCCTACTTGTACAGTTAAGGCAGGAGTTTCCTTCAGTCTGGGTGGAGATAAACCCACCAAAATTGACAAAGCATTACCCTGCAGTCATGGTGAGTTTGTTGGCATCAGCCACCCCTGTTCACATTCATCAATACCCAATAAGTTTACAGGCCTGGAGAGGAATTTCTCCCCACATCAAAAGCTCTTGGCTGCCAACATTTTAACACCTTGTAAATCTGTTTGAAATGCTATGTTCTTGTCAGTCAAAAAGTCAGGAACATTTGACTACAGGCTTGTTCAGAACTTTAAGAGAAGTTAAGAAAGCAGGTTACAGCAATTCATCCTACCATTCTCAATCTGTACACCTTGCTGAGTCTGTTTCCTCCTCAATATCAGGCATACACGGCATTGGATTTAAAGAATGCCTTCTTTTCTATTCCCTTGTCCCCTGTCAGTCAACCCATCTTTGCCTTTGGACAGTTTCGGATTCAGGGGACACCAGCCAGCTGACTTGGACCAGGCTGCCACAAGGTTTCAAAAACTCCCTGATGCTGTGTGGGGAAGGCTTGCAATGGGACTTGTCAGTTTTTCATGTTGCTCGTCCTGAGTGTACTTTATTGCAGTATGTGGATTATCTTTTGCTCACAGCAGCAGACCTGGGCACTTGTCTAAAGGGCACCAAGGCTTTATTACAGCTTCAACTGGACCTGAGCTTCCATGTAACAGCTAAAAAGTCACAAGTCTGCTTGCTG
>NW_007220487.1:0-2047 GCF_000164805.1 Carlito syrichta | reverse complement strand
CATTTTCCAATATGTTCCAGGCTTTATTTCTCTGATGAAATCAGTCATGCGCACTCATCATCCCACCTGAGATAATTGCCAACAGCTCTTCTTAACCCTACTTACCTCTGAAAAGTGAGAACGTATTACAACTGAGGCCAGAGAGTCTTTTTTAGCCTCAGCTGCAGGTGCACAGGAAGAACATCAAGAAATGTTAAATAAGATTTTTTCTCTTCTCACCCAGGTTGGGACCCTAATACTTTGCAGGATCCTGGGCATTAAATACCTATCACCAGACTCTATTAGTTGGGTTGAGGGAAGTGGGCCAAAAATCTATCATTCTTTCTAAAACTACTGAAATTCTCCAGGGCCCCAAGGACTATTTATGGGTATAAATTGAGTGCCTGCAGGAGGACTTTCATAACTATACCCCATTCAATCCCTCAGCCCCCAAGAATGTTTGAGCTATCAATTTGGCATTTGTAACATAGGGAGATCTGGACACCTGGAAAAGGGGCTTTGCAGGAATAAATATTTCCCAGCTACTCAAAGTAGCCTGGAAAGTTTTTAACAACTGAGATGCTGAAAAACAGAATCTGAAATGCAAGGGACAGATAAAGGAATCAGACATCAGGCAAAAATATTGGTAGTTGCCTTCCAACCCTCCCAACCGGATTCAAGGCCACCACACCAAAAGAGAGGGGAGATTAGGAAGGGACAATAGAGGACTGGACATTTCCCACTGGCTAAAAATCAAAGTGCATACTGCAAAGAATTTCTACATTGAAAAAAACATTGTCCCCCAAAACCAAAAGCCAAAAATCCTAAGCGAGTTCTGGTTTTGCCTGCTGCTGCAGAAGTTGAAAATCTCTCTGACTGAAGGGGTCAGGGCTCTTCTTCTTTAGGGTCCCAAGAGCCCATGGTAACTGCAGCTATCAGGGGCCACCCAGTCTAACTCTTAGTGAACACTGGGGCAGAACTTTCAGTCCTAAAATCTCCATTATGACCCATGTCCCACAAATTTTTGTTCAAGAGATAACAGGTGCGATTACAAATTGTAAGTTCACCTCCAATTAAAATGTTAACTTAGGACAAAAACAAGTCACTCACTCATTCATCATAGCCCCTGACTGCCTATATTCCCTCAAGGGCAGGAATTTCCTTCAAAAATTAAGAGCAACTATTGTGTTTTCACCTGGAAAAACTGAAATAATTATTCCTACTGCTTACCAAATGCTTTTAACTGTCTCACTTTCTGAAGAATACCTTCTAACTTCTTCTAATTCCCCCACTGAAAATGTCTCATCAAGCCTACTTGTACAGTTAAGGCAGGAGTTTCCTTCAGTCTGGGTGGAGATAAACCCACCAAAATTGACAAAGCATTACCCTGCAGTCATGGTGAGTTTGTTGGCATCAGCCACCCCTGTTCACATTCATCAATACCCAATAAGTTTACAGGCCTGGAGAGGAATTTCTCCCCACATCAAAAGCTCTTGGCTGCCAACATTTTAACACCTTGTAAATCTGTTTGAAATGCTATGTTCTTGTCAGTCAAAAAGTCAGGAACATTTGACTACAGGCTTGTTCAGAACTTTAAGAGAAGTTAAGAAAGCAGGTTACAGCAATTCATCCTACCATTCTCAATCTGTACACCTTGCTGAGTCTGTTTCCTCCTCAATATCAGGCATACACGGCATTGGATTTAAAGAATGCCTTCTTTTCTATTCCCTTGTCCCCTGTCAGTCAACCCATCTTTGCCTTTGGACAGTTTCGGATTCAGGGGACACCAGCCAGCTGACTTGGACCAGGCTGCCACAAGGTTTCAAAAACTCCCTGATGCTGTGTGGGGAAGGCTTGCAATGGGACTTGTCAGTTTTTCATGTTGCTCGTCCTGAGTGTACTTTATTGCAGTATGTGGATTATCTTTTGCTCACAGCAGCAGACCTGGGCACTTGTCTAAAGGGCACCAAGGCTTTATTACAGCTTCAACTGGACCTGAGCTTCCATGTAACAGCTAAAAAGTCACAAGTCTGCTTGCTGAGGTCTCCTATCTGGGTTACCAACTAAA
>NW_007220486.1:0-782 GCF_000164805.1 Carlito syrichta | reverse complement strand
AGAAGACTGGTGGACTACTTGTCAAAAACACTGGATCTGTGGTTTCTGGCTGGCCCTCTTGCCCTCAGACTATGCTAGTCAAAGAAGCAGACAAACTAACTTTTGGTCAAAACTTGGTCTTAACAGCTCCCCACACTGTCAAGACTCTGCTCCAAGAAGCCTCTGGGTGCTGGATGTCAAATGCTCATATCACTCAATATCAGAGTCACCTACTTAACCTGCCCAGACTAACTTACTCTCCTCCTGAGAGACTTACCCCAGCAAACTTACTACCTGATAACAATCCAGAAACACCAGTTCATAACTGCGAAGATGTATTGGATATCTCTCAAGTCAGCCGTCCCATTCTTCAGGATGCTCCCTTAAGCCAGGTTGATCTGGATCTGTTCATGGATGGCAGCAGTCTGATAATAGGTGAAGTCTGTAAGGCTGGTGCAGCCGTAGCCAAGGCTTACAATATAATCTGGTCACAATCCTTGTCAAATGGCACATCTGTGCAAAAAGCTTAACTAATTACCTTAACCCAGGCTCTTCACTGGGGAACAGAAAATGGGTAAATATGTTCACCGACAGTTGGGATGCTTTTGCTACCCTCCATGTCCATACCTTAATGTACAAGAAGGAAGAACTCCTCATTGCAGAGGGTAAAAATGTAAAAACAAAGAAGAAATCCCAGCCCTCCTAGGGGGCTATTTGGCTTCCCAAAGAGTTAGCCACCATTCATTGCAGGGGACACCAAAAATCTGACACTCCAGAAGCAATTGAAAATGGCCTGCAGACCA
>NW_007220485.1:0-731 GCF_000164805.1 Carlito syrichta | reverse complement strand
ACTATGCTAGTCAAAGAAGCAGACAAACTAACTTTTGGTCAAAACTTGGTCTTAACAGCTCCCCACACTGTCAAGACTCTGCTCCAAGAAGCCTCTGGGTGCTGGATGTCAAATGCTCATATCACTCAATATCAGAGTCACCTACTTAACCTGCCCAGACTAACTTACTCTCCTCCTGAGAGACTTACCCCAGCAAACTTACTACCTGATAACAATCCAGAAACACCAGTTCATAACTGCGAAGATGTATTGGATATCTCTCAAGTCAGCCGTCCCATTCTTCAGGATGCTCCCTTAAGCCAGGTTGATCTGGATCTGTTCATGGATGGCAGCAGTCTGATAATAGGTGAAGTCTGTAAGGCTGGTGCAGCCGTAGCCAAGGCTTACAATATAATCTGGTCACAATCCTTGTCAAATGGCACATCTGTGCAAAAAGCTTAACTAATTACCTTAACCCAGGCTCTTCACTGGGGAACAGAAAATGGGTAAATATGTTCACCGACAGTTGGGATGCTTTTGCTACCCTCCATGTCCATACCTTAATGTACAAGAAGGAAGAACTCCTCATTGCAGAGGGTAAAAATGTAAAAACAAAGAAGAAATCCCAGCTCTCCTAGGGGGCTATTTGGCTTCCCAAAGAGTTAGCCACCATTCATTGCAGGGGACACCAAAAATCTGACACTCCAGAAGCAATTGAAAATGGCCTGGCAGACCAAGCAGCTCAAGAGGCA
>NW_007220484.1:0-379 GCF_000164805.1 Carlito syrichta | reverse complement strand
TATTTGGCTTCCCAAAGAGTTAGCCTCCATTCATTGCAGGGGACACCAAAAATCTGACACTCCAGAAGCAATTGAAAATGGCCTGGCAGACCAAGCAGCTCAAGAGGCAGCAAAGCTTCTGGTTGAGGCCAGCTGTCCTGCTAACTAAAACCTTTCCAGTTCCTTCTCTCCCACAACAGCCACCTTTACCCAAGAAAAAGAAAAACAAGTGGACTTGGCAGGAGCTCACAAGGAGCCCACAAGATGGTGGGTTATAAACTGTAAGGTCATCGTATCTACAATCCTAGTGCATAACTTAGTGAAGCAAATACATTCTATCACCCACATGGGAGGTACTAAAATAACTGAATTGCTATGTTGTCATTATCATACCAATGAC
>NW_007220483.1:0-1217 GCF_000164805.1 Carlito syrichta | reverse complement strand
AAAGAAGCAGACAAACTAACTTTTGGTCAAAACTTGGTCTTAACAGCTCCCCACACTGTCAAGACTCTGCTCCAAGAAGCCTCTGGGTGCTGGATGTCAAATGCTCATATCACTCAATATCAGAGTCACCTACTTAACCTGCCCAGACTAACTTACTCTCCTCCTGAGAGACTTACCCCAGCAAACTTACTACCTGATAACAATCCAGAAACACCAGTTCATAACTGCGAAGATGTATTGGATATCTCTCAAGTCAGCCGTCCCATTCTTCAGGATGCTCCCTTAAGCCAGGTTGATCTGGATCTGTTCATGGATGGCAGCAGTCTGATAATAGGTGAAGTCTGTAAGGCTGGTGCAGCCGTAGCCAAGGCTTACAATATAATCTGGTCACAATCCTTGTCAAATGGCACATCTGTGCAAAAAGCTTAACTAATTACCTTAACCCAGGCTCTTCACTGGGGAACAGAAAATGGGTAAATATGTTCACCGACAGTTGGGATGCTTTTGCTACCCTCCATGTCCATACCTTAATGTACAAGAAGGAAGAACTCCTCATTGCAGAGGGTAAAAATGTAAAAACAAAGAAGAAATCCCAGCCCTCCTAGGGGGCTATTTGGCTTCCCAAAGAGTTAGCCACCATTCATTGCAGGGGACACCAAAAATCTGACACTCCAGAAGCAATTGAAAATGGCCTGGCAGACCAAGCAGCTCAAGAGGCAGCAAAGCTTCTGGTTGAGGCCAGCTGTCCTGCTAACTAAAACCTTTCCAGTTCCTTCTCTCCCACAACAGCCACCTTTACCCAAGAAAAAGAAAAACAAGTGGACTTGGCAGGAGCTCACAAGGAGCCCACAAGATGGTGGGTTATAAACTGTAAGGTCATCGTATCTACAATCCTAGTGCATAACTTAGTGAAGCAAATACATTCTATCACCCACATGGGAGGTACTAAAATAACTGAATTGCTATGTTGTCATTATCATACCAATGACTTAAAAGGCCTGGCCACCACAGCAGCCGAAATGTGCCCTACCTGTGTCTGAGTTACCGCAAAACAAGGCCCAAGGCCTTCTTAGGGCATTAGGGTCTGAGGATTAAGCCTGGGAGAAAAATGGGAGATAGTTTTTCCTGAGGTAAAACCCCCTGATGCAGGGTATAAGTATTTGCTAGTATTTGTGGACACTTTTTTCTGGATGGGCAGAAGCTTTTGCCACAAAAAA
>NW_007220482.1:0-12361 GCF_000164805.1 Carlito syrichta | reverse complement strand
GCAGTTTTCAAAATGTTTGAGGTTTCATATTAACAATTTTAGTTTTAAATTGTTAAAATTTCATTTTGGTATAGAACTCCATTTAGTTTTCTTAAACCCCTGTGTGACTGATGCAACACTTTTAGAGATTTTGTGTATCCTCCCAGTGCTCTCCCTGAACTGAGTTGTACCCCTGCCTACTCTTGCCTAACCCCAAACAAGATGTTCTATCTCTGTAATTCTTCAGTTTGCCTATACAAACTCCCTCAATTTTTTTTTTTTTTTTTTTTGAGTTGGAGTCTCACTGTCTCGCCCAGACTGGAGTGCAGTGGCCACTCCCAGCCACCGCAGCCTTGCCTGCTGGGCTCCGGTGATCCTTCCGCCTCAGCCTTCCGAGTAGCGGAGTTACAGGCATGCGCTATCACGCCCAGCTGAGTTTTTGATTTATTGTAGAGATGAGGTCTCGCTGCCCAGATGAGTCTCGAACCCACGGGCTCAGGCAATCCACTCACCTCAGCCTCCCAAAGGCGCAGGATTACAGGCTTAACCACCGAGCCCGGCTCCCTCAAATTTTTACTTGGGGTCGAGAGATTTTGGTAGTACAACTCCCCTTTTTACAGCCAGCTTATAAAGGAATCATAATGTGACATTTTGCTGTGTGGACAATCTATTTTCTCACAATTTAGTTATAGCATTTGACAGTCCTAGCGAAATTCATCCATCGAAATTCACCAAAATTGGGAGGCAGCCTCGCTCTGGCTCTCCCTGACTTCCTGGGTAAGTTACAGGGGAGGCAACCCCTGAGATGGTCCAGGACTCTATAATGTCTCATCAGGCTTGGAGGGGGCAGGGACAATCACTGGCTCCTCTTGCCTGCAAAAGAACCTGAGTTCATCCACATTCTCCTAGGAGGCAATAATCTTTATTCTCTATTGCTTATCTGGTAAGCATCTGTATTTATACATGGGAAACATAGCCTGATGAGGCTCCCTTGGGCTTTTTTGAGACCCAAGGCATTGGTAGAAATGAGCCATAACTCTGCATCTGAATCCATACTTAATTTCAGAACCCTGAAACTGAGTTTCAGAGCTCTGATCCAGTATCTGATTTTTGCTCAACTTCCTGTCTTTTTCCCTTCTTTCAGAATCTGGGAAGGGTTTAGTTTATAATGAAATGCCATTTGCCAATGAAAGTTTTGTTGCTATGCAAATTGATAACAGCTATTTATAATTGCTAACAGTTAATGGTCAGGGAGGTAAGGGAAGCTTTCTCACCTGACTCTAGGGGGCCACTCTGAGAAATGCTAAACTGACTCATCAGTGCTCTTGTTTGCATGTGAAATTGCTAAAACACCAACTTTTGTTATTTTTATGTTGGTGTGTTTCTGTTTCTCTTAGATAATTGTTCCTTATCTTATTTAAAGCCTTTTTGATCTGAAGTCTTCTTTGATATTATAATCTTAATCTCTGATTTCTTACTAATTAACAAATGTTCCCTTTTATGTTTTCCTAAGTGTTACCATCTCCCTTTTCCTTGTACAATATTTATATAGACAGCAAAAGGCCCCATTAAAATAGAGAAGTCCACTCATATGAATCCAGACTCCAGACTGGGTTGAAAACAAGAGGCACTCTTCCCTTTGGCCTGTGAAAACAGACTCCCTTAGGTAACTGAGGGCCCTGTGAATTTGTCAGGCATCAACTCCTCTGATGTGTAACGGTCTCATAGGGGCCACTTTACTTACTCATAAAGGACTCTGTGGGCTACGGAAGGCTCCAGGCTTGATCAGACACTCAATAGACCTAAATCCATAACAGATTCTGAAAATAGTGATTGGAGGATTGGAAAAGGTCTGAGAGGCAGATCACCTGGAAACTTAAAGGGTCTCTCAGTGTTCCGGAGGGCTACCCCATCCAGGGGGTATACATAAGGAATGGTCACCCAGTGCCCCAGGGCATATCTCTCAGCACCCAGAGGAAAAACCACGACACATAAGAGGAAGGGAAATGACTGGTGGTGTCATATCCAACAGGAGCTCCCTCCACATGTAGCACTTTTTAACCCAGAACCATTAGTACTTTCCAAAGTTAAAAATTGTTTGCCAGTTCTACTTGATGTCTACAGTACCCTCTAATATAAACCTACTCTGGCTGGTTTCCTACATATTGCTTCTCCTAATCTGTCTATACTGTTAAAATTCCTGCCTTTTGTTGTCAAGAATATATAAAAATTACCTGCCATATATGTTAAATTCTTTTGTTAACTTGATGTAAGTTAATGCTTTGAGTTATTTTTCCTTTCCTTTATTTTTTCTTAAATTTCTCTAGCTCATTCTTTTTATTTAACAACATGGGGTCACAGGTTCCTCAAGCCCCTAGTCTCCTGGACTGCATGATAAAAAACTTAATGTTGAATTTGTTGAAGACTACAGTGTCCGCCTTTCAAAAGGCAGACTCTGGACCCTCTGTAAAATTGACTGTCCTGCATTTAATGTTGGATGGCCATCTACAGGGTCACTGGACATAGATGTCACTCAATATGTTTGGAAAGTCATATAGAGACTCCTGGTCATCCTGACCACTATCCCTGTATTTACCAATGGTTAAATTTGGTCTGAAATCCACCCATATGGTTAAAGACATGTTTGCTTGGAACTCCCAGCCATGTTCTTGTTTCTAAACCTCTGAATTGTAACCCTGCACCATTTGGTATTGCCCTCCTTTGCATTTGTCTCAACCCTTACCTCAGATGGGCTGTGTCCTGTTTTACCCCCTTCTACTGAAGACCCTCTTGAGGACCTGGTTACTTGTAACTCTAAACCTCTGCATAATAATTCTCAGGCTTCCTCACCTACCATCACCTCTTCCACATCCCCTTTGCCTTCTCTGCCATTGGCTACCCATCTTTGATCTAGGACCAACACAGCCTCTTTCCTTCCCCTCCAGGAAGTCCCTCTTCCACAAGGGACAGATCAGTGCAACCAACCCTTCCTGGCATATATTCCTTTTCTACTTCTGATTTATACAATTAGAAATACCAAAATCCAGCATTTTCCAATATGTTCCAGGCTTTATTTCTCTGATGAAATCAGTCATGCGCACTCATCATCCCACCTGAGATAATTGCCAACAGCTCTTCTTAACCCTACTTACCTCTGAAAAGTGAGAACGTATTACAACTGAGGCCAGAGAGTCTTTTTTAGCCTCAGCTGCAGGTGCACAGGAAGAACATCAAGAAATGTTAAATAAGATTTTTTCTCTTCTCACCCAGGTTGGGACCCTAATACTTTGCAGGATCCTGGGCATTAAATACCTATCACCAGACTCTATTAGTTGGGTTGAGGGAAGTGGGCCAAAAATCTATCATTCTTTCTAAAACTACTGAAATTCTCCAGGGCCCCAAGGACTATTTATGGGTATAAATTGAGTGCCTGCAGGAGGACTTTCATAACTATACCCCATTCAATCCCTCAGCCCCCAAGAATGTTTGAGCTATCAATTTGGCATTTGTAACATAGGGAGATCTGGACACCTGGAAAAGGGGCTTTGCAGGAATAAATATTTCCCAGCTACTCAAAGTAGCCTGGAAAGTTTTTAACAACTGAGATGCTGAAAAACAGAATCTGAAATGCAAGGGACAGATAAAGGAATCAGACATCAGGCAAAAATATTGGTAGTTGCCTTCCAACCCTCCCAACCGGATTCAAGGCCACCACACCAAAAGAGAGGGGAGATTAGGAAGGGACAATAGAGGACTGGACATTTCCCACTGGCTAAAAATCAAAGTGCATACTGCAAAGAATTTCTACATTGAAAAAAACATTGTCCCCCAAAACAAAAAGCCAAAAATCCTAAGCGAGTTCTGGTTTTGCCTGCTGCTGCAGAAGTTGAAAATCTCTCTGACTGAAGGGGTCAGGGCTCTTCTTCTTTAGGGTCCCAAGAGCCCATGGTAACTGCAGCTATCAGGGGCCACCCAGTCTAACTCTTAGTGAACACTGGGGCAGAACTTTCAGTCCTAAAATCTCCATTATGACCCATGTCCCACAAATTTTTGTTCAAGAGATAACAGGTGCGATTACAAATTGTAAGTTCACCTCCAATTAAAATGTTAACTTAGGACAAAAACAAGTCACTCACTCATTCATCATAGCCCCTGACTGCCTATATTCCCTCAAGGGCAGGAATTTCCTTCAAAAATTAAGAGCAACTATTGTGTTTTCACCTGGAAAAACTGAAATAATTATTCCTACTGCTTACCAAATGCTTTTAACTGTCTCACTTTCTGAAGAATACCTTCTAACTTCTTCTAATTCCCCCACTGAAAATGTCTCATCAAGCCTACTTGTACAGTTAAGGCAGGAGTTTCCTTCAGTCTGGGTGGAGATAAACCCACCAAAATTGACAAAGCATTACCCTGCAGTCATGGTGAGTTTGTTGGCATCAGCCACCCCTGTTCACATTCATCAATACCCAATAAGTTTACAGGCCTGGAGAGGAATTTCTCCCCACATCAAAAGCTCTTGGCTGCCAACATTTTAACACCTTGTAAATCTGTTTGAAATGCTATGTTCTTGTCAGTCAAAAAGTCAGGAACATTTGACTACAGGCTTGTTCAGAACTTTAAGAGAAGTTAAGAAAGCAGGTTACAGCAATTCATCCTACCATTCTCAATCTGTACACCTTGCTGAGTCTGTTTCCTCCTCAATATCAGGCATACACGGCATTGGATTTAAAGAATGCCTTCTTTTCTATTCCCTTGTCCCCTGTCAGTCAACCCATCTTTGCCTTTGGACAGTTTCGGATTCAGGGGACACCAGCCAGCTGACTTGGACCAGGCTGCCACAAGGTTTCAAAAACTCCCTGATGCTGTGTGGGGAAGGCTTGCAATGGGACTTGTCAGTTTTTCATGTTGCTCGTCCTGAGTGTACTTTATTGCAGTATGTGGATTATCTTTTGCTCACAGCAGCAGACCTGGGCACTTGTCTAAAGGGCACCAAGGCTTTATTACAGCTTCAACTGGACCTGAGCTTCCATGTAACAGCTAAAAAGTCACAAGTCTGCTTGCTGAGGTCTCCTATCTGGGTTACCAACTAAAAAAGGGTAAGTGAGCCCTGTCCACAATCCAGAAGGAAACCATCCTTTGGATCCTCACCCCAACTTCAAAGCAAAAGGTATGAGAACTTCTGGGGATGACAGAATACTGTCAGTTATGGAATCTGGGTTTTGCTGAAATTGCCAAGCCGCTGTATAGTGCCACTGCAGGGAATCCACCCATGTTATAGACTGCTACCTAGAAAAATGCTTTCCAGCAGTTAAAATCAGTTCACACAAAAGCCCTGGCCTTGGCTTTCCCAGATGTTACCACGTCCTTTCCTCTGTTCATTCATGAACAACAGGGAATTGCCAAGGGGGTCTTACTCAGACTCTAGGACCCTGGAGAAGACTGGTGGACTACTTGTCAAAAACACTGGATCTGTGGTTTCTGGCTGGCCCTCTTGCCCTCAGACTATGCTAGTCAAAGAAGCAGACAAACTAACTTTTGGTCAAAACTTGGTCTTAACAGCTCCCCACACTGTCAAGACTCTGCTCCAAGAAGCCTCTGGGTGCTGGATGTCAAATGCTCATATCACTCAATATCAGAGTCACCTACTTAACCTGCCCAGACTAACTTACTCTCCTCCTGAGAGACTTACCCCAGCAAACTTACTACCTGATAACAATCCAGAAACACCAGTTCATAACTGCGAAGATGTATTGGATATCTCTCAAGTCAGCCGTCCCATTCTTCAGGATGCTCCCTTAAGCCAGGTTGATCTGGATCTGTTCATGGATGGCAGCAGTCTGATAATAGGTGAAGTCTGTAAGGCTGGTGCAGCCGTAGCCAAGGCTTACAATATAATCTGGTCACAATCCTTGTCAAATGGCACATCTGTGCAAAAAGCTTAACTAATTACCTTAACCCAGGCTCTTCACTGGGGAACAGAAAATGGGTAAATATGTTCACCGACAGTTGGGATGCTTTTGCTACCCTCCATGTCCATACCTTAATGTACAAGAAGGAAGAACTCCTCATTGCAGAGGGTAAAAATGTAAAAACAAAGAAGAAATCCCAGCCCTCCTAGGGGGCTATTTGGCTTCCCAAAGAGTTAGCCACCATTCATTGCAGGGGACACCAAAAATCTGACACTCCAGAAGCAATTGAAAATGGCCTGGCAGACCAAGCAGCTCAAGAGGCAGCAAAGCTTCTGGTTGAGGCCAGCTGTCCTGCTAACTAAAACCTTTCCAGTTCCTTCTCTCCCACAACAGCCACCTTTACCCAAGAAAAAGAAAAACAAGTGGACTTGGCAGGAGCTCACAAGGAGCCCACAAGATGGTGGGTTATAAACTGTAAGGTCATCGTATCTACAATCCTAGTGCATAACTTAGTGAAGCAAATACATTCTATCACCCACATGGGAGGTACTAAAATAACTGAATTGCTATGTTGTCATTATCATACCAATGACTTAAAAGGCCTGGCCACCACAGCAGCCGAAATGTGCCCTACCTGTGTCTGAGTTACCGCAAAACAAGGCCCAAGGCCTTCTTAGGGCATTAGGGTCTGAGGATTAAGCCTGGGAGAAAAATGGGAGATAGTTTTTCCTGAGGTAAAACCCCCTGATGCAGGGTATAAGTATTTGCTAGTATTTGTGGACACTTTTTTCTGGATGGGCAGAAGCTTTTGCCACAAAAAATAAAACTGCACTTACGTTACAAGGTTTTTATTAAATAAAATTATTCCTAGTTCTGGGTTCCCCCTCTATATTGGTCAGATAATTGTCCTGCCTTTACCTCATCCTTAGTTCATCTGGTTAGTAAAGAGCTAAATATTAACTGGAAATTACACTGCGCTTAACCAACCACAGAGCTCTGTACAGGTAGAATGCATGAATCGAACTTTAAAAAAAAACTTTAACCAAATTAATAATAGAGACCAATTAAAAATGGGTAAACCAGCCAGGCTCGGTGGCTCAGCCTGTAATCGGGAGGCTGAGTTGAGTGGTTTGCCTGAGCCCGTGAGTTCGAGACCCGCCTGGGCAGTGAGACCTCATCTCTACAATAAATAAAAAAATCAGCCGGGCATGGTAGTGTGTGCCTGTAATTCCGGCTACTTGGAAGGCTGAGGTGGAAGGATCTCCGGAGCCCAGCAGGTTGAGGCTGTGGTGGCTGGGAGTGGCCACTGCACTACAGTCTGGGTGACAGAGTGAGACTCCAACTCAAAAAAAAAAAATGGGTAAACCTCTTGCCTCTGGCTCTTCCCCAGGCCCAGTGCACCCCATGCAAGACTGGGTTTTATCCATATGAAATCATGTTTGGAAGACCCCCCTCCTCTGTTACCCCAGTTATGGGATCCCATCCTTGAAGAAATTACTAATCAATCCCTGTTAAAGTATCTTCAGTCCCTTCAACAAGTCCAGGCTGTTGTCCACTATGATGTTCGTGCTGTCTTGCCAATTTATATTTCATGCCTTGTCATCTGTTCCAGCCTGGGCAACTGGTTTTTGTCAAAAAGTTTCAGAAAAAAGATCTAACCCCCGTCTGGAAGGAAGCTTTTCATTGTCATCATCAGCACTCCAACAGCACTCAAGGTTGACAGAATACTGACCTGAATTCATCACTCGAAAGTCAAAAGAGCCAAAGAGAACAACATTGTCCCACCGACGAGTTCAGTCAACAGAATGGCAGCAAGAAATCCTGAAAATACTTTCAAAATTACCTTCAGACACCTGCCATGCATAGTGTCAACCAGACTGGCTGCCTCGGGTACCCACTGAGCTCTCCGTTTTGCTTCAGTGGCACCACGGACTGACCAACGTATGCACAAATGAAACTTAAGACTCCAACTGCCCAAAATAAACTGTTTTATTGGTTAATAAATTTTTAAATGTACTCTTACCATTCTTTAACCCTTGCCTTAGTCACCCAACTTGCCTTATAGGTTTAACTGCTGAAGCTTCTGCTAACTGGAAATGTGGTGAAAAAATTTTGTTAATGTTATCCTATCTCCTATGCATAGGATATATTACTGCCCTACTTTGCATACAATAAGTTTAACCTGTTTTATTTTTGCCAGTTATACTTTTTCCCTAATTTTTGTTATGTCTGCAAAAGTTCTAGCTACCCAGGACTGGACTGAACCTCCCAATTGAGTTCAGTTTAAATTAAATCTGACTGACTTAACAAATATAAGAAGAAAATTTCCCGACCAAAATGTCCCTCATGTTTTTCGTAATAATGGTACCCTGTATTATACTTTGCAGAAAGTAAATTTTTACCTATGTTCTAACAATCCAAAAAGGTCAAAATGTAATAATGCTAATAAACTCTTTTGCCCAGACTGAAATTATACAACTATTGCCACCTATAAAGGGGGACCTAATGATACTCCCTAATCACTGTTTGGAGAGGTACTAGTCCAGACTCTGCCCAATCACCTATGTATATAAAAATCACTGATCCCCTCCAGAATTCTAGGACTGACAGTTACTCCTGGGGCATATCACTCTATGTAGCAGGCAAAAATCATCGTGCTTTATTCACCATCTAATGTCAAAGACACTTTAGTAGCCATCTGACCAAACCCATAGGGCATTTGGCAGAGATTAAAAAACCCTTTATACAATTACCATAAAAATCCACTGCCGTTACTGCCACATATTCTGCCCCAGGCTCTGCCTTCTGCTAACCAAGCCACTACCCCAGGTTCACCCCAACAACCTTCAAGTTTATCTCAACCACTTCTACACTTGGGCCACCAACCCCCTGGTCTTTTTCTGATGTTAACTAGTATGCACCATTTGCTTTATACCACTAAGGCCTTGTTGTCCTCAGACTGCTGGTTTTGCTTAAACCCGAGACCCCCTCATTATATAGGAATTGGGGCGAAGACCCCACTTAGTGGAGCTGCTAACAAAACTAAATGCTCTCCAGAAATAATGCATGTTACACTGGGAAATACAACTGGCAAAGCTTTCTGTCTTATGACTCCAGGTTTCAATTTAACTGCATAATCATCCTATAATATTTGCAATATATCTCTTACCCAGACCATGGCCAAAATAGCTCCTGTTAACCCCTGGTTTACTAGTTCCACAGGCCTTACAAAATATGCTATTACAAAAGGATCAGTCAACCAGTCTACTTTACATATTTCTATTTATGTGCTGCCTGAAGTATATGCTTATAGTGGCCCGGATGGAGCCCTCTTACTTAATTCACCTGGTTTTCCAATTGCTCATGAAAAAATTTACTGTTCCTTTCCTAATCCCCGATATAGTCGGAATAAGCATAGCTAGAACAGCTGCATTTGGAACTGCTGCTGTGGTCCGTGAAGAACTAGGTCAAAGTGATTTTATACAATACATCAATAATGACCTAGAAAATATTCAATCTGCTATAGACCAACTCCACAACCTGGTAAATCTCTGGCAGAAGTGGTCCTCCAAAATTGTAAAGGCCTAGACTTACTGTTTCTATCCCAAGGGGGACTCTGTGAAGCTCTGAGAGAAAATTGTTGCTTCTATGCCAACAAATCAGGAGTCATTAAAATCACTCTCCCAAAAGTCCAAGATAGAACACAAAAATGAAAAACAAATTTAGAAAATAATAAATCCTAGTTCTGGTCCCTATTTAATTGGAACTCATAGCTAACAAGTCTTATTATCAGCCTGGCCAGACCCATTATGCTTATTTTCCTTGCTTTACTCATGGAACCCTGCATATTAAATTGAATTGTTCATTTTGTAAAAAGACAAGTATCAACTGTAAAACTTTTATACTTAAGATTTCACTGTAACCCTTTTTCCATGACAAACTTTGACTCATGAACAACTAAAAGGGGAAAATAAAATGTTTGCAGTGCTTAATATGTTTGCAGTGCTATGCTTAGAGTGTTTAATGTGTACAATAAATTCAAAATTAGCCAGACATGGTGGTGCATGTCTGTAGTTTCAGCTACTTGGAAGGCTGAGGTGGAAGGATTGCCTCAGCCCAGTAGGGTGAAGCTCCAGTGACCATGAGAGTGCCACTATACTCCCCTTGGGTGACAGAAAAATATTTTTTTTAAAAAGGCCAGACTCAGTGAATCAGACTGTAATTCCAGTACTTTTGGGAGTCCTATGTGTGTGGATGGTCTGAGCCCACTGGTTTGAGACCATCCTAGGCAACGTGGCAAAACTTCATCTCTATAATAAATAAAAAATTAGCCAGTCATGTAATCCCAGCAGCTTGGGAGGTTGAGGTCAGTGAATCACTTGAACTCTGGAGTTTGAGAGGGCCTAGGCAATAGAGCAAGACCCCGATCCAGAAAAACTAAAAATGTAGCCAGACATGGTGGCATATGTCTGTCATCTCAGTTAATCAGTAAACTGAGGAGGAAGGGTTGTCTGAGCCCAGGAAGTTGAGGGTGTTTTGGGTCATGATCATTTCGCTGTACTCTAGCATGGAAGACAAGCTGAGACATCAACTCAACAGAAGGCAGAAGATCATTATCATTAAAACGTCAACTTGACCCACAGTGGTATACAAATTTAATGTAATTCCTATGAATACTTCACTGATACTCTTCTTTGAAAAGTATTTTTAATCCTAATTCTACTAGAATCTCAAGGTACTATAAATATTTTTTAAAAGTTAACAATAAAAGATAAGGTAAAGATATCATACTTCCTGACTTTAAAACATATGAAAACAAACAGAAATAAAAATATGTGGTACTGGCACTCAGAAAAACAGATAATTGAACAAAATAGAAAACTACAATATAAATCCTTATGAATACACTTAGATGATCTTTAACAAGGTTGGCATGGCCATAAAGTGAGGAAGCAAACCTTCTTCAATAAATGATGTTGGAAAACTGGCTATCCACAAAGAAAAAAATAAAGATGGGCTCTTAAATCATACACAAAAAACTATCCAAAATGATTAAATGCATACATGTAAATATGAAAACTGAGCCATGTGCTGTGGCTCAGGACTATAATCCCAACACTTTGGGAGGCTGAGGGGAGAGGATTTTCTGAGCCCACATGTTAGAGACCAGCCTGGGCAACTTGGGGAGAATCCATCTCTGTAATAAAAAAAAAAAAATTAGGTGGGTATGGTGGTGCATGCCTGTAGTTGCAGCTACTTGGAAGGCTGAAGTGGAAGGATCACCTGAGCACAGCAGTTCAAGGCTGCAGTGGCCATGAGCAGTGTGCCACTGTACTCCAGCCTTGGTTACAGATTGAGACTCCAATTCAAAAAAAAGAAAAGAAAAGAAAAGGAAACAAGACTAACTACTCTGGGTGTCTATCCAAAGATGAAATGCAGAAGCTGAAAAAGATATGTGTACATCCATGTTTATGGCAACATTATTTACAAAGGTCAAAATGTGGAAGCAACCTAAGAGTCCTTCAGTGAATGAATGGATACAGAATATGTGGCACCCTGAAAAAAAAATCTTGTCATGTGTTATGGTAAGAATAAATCTTGTGGACATTATACTAACATGAATAAGACAGTATTAGCTGGATGCGGTTGCTCGTGTCTGTAATCTCAGCAGCTGAGCCAAGCAGTTCAAGACCTACCTAGGCAATACAGTATGCCAAGACTGTGTGCCTAAAAAAAAATACTAATAATTTGCTGGGCATATTGTCATCAGTCTGTAATTCCAGTACTCAGGAAGCTGAACGGGAATAATCACCTAAGTTAAGGAGTACAAGGTTGTAATGAACCTTGATTTTACCACCACACTACAGCCTGGGTGACAGAAATAGACCGTGACTCAAACAAAACAAAACCACACACACAAAAAAGGATTTGGAAACCCTCCTTGATATTGATATTGGTCTTAGTAATCATTTTGTTTTATATGACTAGAGGAACAAAAGAAATATTAACAAGTTAGACTGCAACAAACTAAAAATCTTCTGCACAGTAAAGAAAACAGGAAGAAGGTTTACAGGATAAGAAAAAATACTTGCAAACCACATTATCTGATAAGAGGCTACTATTCAAACTTTTCAAGCAAATTATCCAAATCAAAGGTGAAATCAAGAAAAGATAATCACATGACTAAAAATAGCCCAAAAATGAATAGTTACTTTTCCAATGAGGACACACAAATTGCTAACAGGAATAATAAGTGGTGTTCAATGACACCAATAGAGGCACAATTTCAAAACGCACAATGATTAGATATTATCTTACACTTGTTAGGATGACTAATATCAACCAGAAGAGAAAGAAGTCTTAACAAAGCTGTGAAGGAAAACAAATCCCCTATACCAGGGGTCCTCAAACTTTTAAAACAGGGGGCCAGTTCACTGTCCCTCAGACCGTTGGAGGGGAGGACTATAGTT
>NW_007220481.1:0-4024 GCF_000164805.1 Carlito syrichta | reverse complement strand
ACTCCCAACACATTTCAAATCATTGCTAATCTGGTATATATAAAATGATTTTAGATTGTAGTTTTTAGTTTTCATTTCATTGATTGTTAATCAGGTTGAACAAGTGGAGGGAGTAATTCTTAGAAAAGAGTTTAAATATACATATATTCAAAATAAAGCGTTAAAATTTCTGCTATTATACTAAATTTATCTCACTCAGAAAGGCCTCTGACTTACAAATTAACATAAAAAGTTTTAAAGTGTTTTCAGAAATTTTTAAGTTTCTTTGTGAACTAAAGTCTGTGTGTTTCATTGTTCTCCTTGAGGAAAATCGGTAGAATTTTTCAAAAGCAAATTTACTTAAGAATAGCCATCAAAACACTTTGTAGGACAATGAAGACATTAATAACACTTTGTTATTGCACATGATATTATTCTCTCTCGAGTTTAATGACTTTCGACCTTTTTTCTTTTTGGCAGTATAAGTATCTATTTCCTAGTACAATTAGTTGTAAGTCCTTCATTTTCATTTTGTCAAAGACTGAAGGACAAATCAGTGATAACAGAATCAAGCACTTGGGTAGTTAGCTCAAATTCTTGTCTAAGAGTAATTTATCATGGAAATAGAGCCTGCTTTTTTTTTCCTTTAATGGAAATTTGAAAACTGCTTTCGGCACGATTGAAGTCTTTGTCAGTAACCCACCCCATCATATGACAAATGTAAATTTTCTCTAAAAGATAATAGAAAGACAAGTGTGATAAACTTTTGAAATGGCATAATTAGTTGAATATAGGTATATGCATATTTTTCTAAATCATTGGTTGCTTTTTTAGAATTTTATGTGCATCTCATATTTATGCTTTAGATAAAGCTTGTAAGATATAAGAAGCATTTTTTAATCTGAAAAAAATAATAACCTGGGAGACTAAAGCTGTGAAGTATATGTATGTATATTCTCTTTCTTTCAACCTATAGCTCCTATAAGGTATTAAAATAATGCTAATATATTAAGACAATGCTTGCATTTAAAAATACACATGTCTAATGAAAAATTCAGAAAATGTCAAGGTGATTATTTGTATGACACCAGATAACTAAGTGTTTAAAAATATATGGAAAAGGGTTTTTTTTTCTCCATATAAAGAATGGAAAGTGCTTTTCATCTAAATATATAGTATATGGATATTATATCACAGTCAATATCTGAAAAAATGGGAATGCTTAAATATTTAATGTTCATCTCTAAAGTAAAAAATACTCTGACAGACCCATGCCTGTCAAAAAAAATAATTTTTTAAAGTAATTTTTTACACATCCTGGAGGAAACATTTTTAATTAACAAAGTTAATTTTTATTAAAGTCACTAAACCATAATATTGATTATATCTACAATAATACTTGATATTATCATTACATAGAATGTATTATGTTTTTAGTTTATGTTTACTTATCTGTTATCAAATTATTCAAATTCTCCATTTAGTTGCCTCAAATATAGGAACTATTTTATTGTATAAAACTTTAATTTGCATTTTAACATTTGTACTTTCAATTCTAAGACACTTTCAACATAGATAAATAATAATACTAAAATATTACTTATTTTAACTAAAAAATGTGAAAATACAAACATATATGCTAACAATGTCTTCTTCTGATTTTGTGTTTCCTGTATGGTGATTTTTCCCTGGCCATCACAATTGGCCCCAGTAGTCTTTTTCTTGGCATGTCTCTTTCTTTTGACTTCCCCTGCGTATTTGTGTATTCCTGCTGATCCATTTGCATGGTTTATAATTTCAGGATACCACTGTCTATGGCCACATTTCTCTGACGTTATTGTTTCCATGTCACTGCAAAGCCACCCTTTGGAATTGATTTACTTGCTAGGTAAACCCTAAGCTATCACAAACATTTGCTTCAGGAGAATTCAATGCAGAATACTAGTAGTGCATGTATTGTGGGGCTTCATAAATCCCTGGTTGCAGTATTCTATGAGGTTTCTGTATCTTCCATAGTTTCCCAGGGATGGGATTAAACATAGAAGGCAAAATTACCTTTTTAAGTGTCCACCCAAAGATTTAAAGGATTGAAACATGTAAAATATTTAGTTTTTTTATTTTAAAAAAGTAGAGCTAAGTAACTTCTTTACTTTGTTGAACAGGGGAAGTTGGCATTTCATATACCAAATTTATTGTTTACACCATTTAATTTTTTTCTTGAAAGTGAGAAAGGAGATAGTCAGAAGCTGGTTAGGTAGACAGAGAGAGAGGGCCTCGAGGAGACTTAACACCTGTGGGAACACCCCCTGTACCACCCCCATTGTGTAATTGCTGACTGAAAATGTGGTTAGTGTGTATAAGAACACCCTCTCAACCCAGTATGTACTGCTAAAAGTGAATTTTTGCTGCTGAAACGCCGGCCCAGTAGCTTAACTAGATGTCCTAACTTGACCTTGGCTTATTATAATATCATTAACATAGCATTTGCATTGCAGTTTTACCACCTTGAGTGAGCTTTCCATGGTACTTAGGGGTGATATTCAAAATGGAGTAACTTTGGTCAAGAACCCTCATGCACAATAAGAATTGCATCTCAGGAAGTAAGGGGCAGACAAGATGTGAATGAGAGAAACGACCTCAGAAAGGATAAGATAAAAACCACACACAAAAAAACCTCCCAGCACTAGATAACCCACTCTGGGCCCCCTCTCATTTTCCAGAGAGCTTTGTTGCTTGATAAACTCCTTCTTTCACCTATCCTTTTGGTGTCCATGTTCCTTAACCTTCTTGGAAGTGAGCCAAGAACCCAAGGTTTCTAGTTTAAGCTGACAGTGGAGTTCAAAACTCCTGCAACAAAAGTTTTAATCCAGTGCTTGTATACCTAATCCTGAATTGTACCCCACTTCTTTAAAATAAAATAAAATATAAAAAGAAAGTTTTAATCCAGTGTTATTTCTTCCACATTTGTTATGTGTCTGTTCAAGGTATTCTGCTTAGTCTTGCTGACAGGGATAGTATAAATACACTTCAGTACAGAATTATATATGTAACTCCAAGTGCAACTTACACATTTGCTACAGAAATGATCATCAAGATGAACAGTTTCAGGTACTGTGATGTCATCAATACCATTGATACATTTAAAAACTTAGAGGGTGGGTCTGTATAACAGCAATATGAGAAGTTAACAGTAGTCATCCCTGATTAAAAAAAATAAAAAATTATGAGTGTTTGTATGTATGTTAGTCTCCTGTGAGCTGGTGTGCACAATATGGATAAGACAATAAAGAAAAAAAAAGTACTAATTTTGGTCTGGAGTCAGTGATAGATGTAATTTTGTTTGCATTTGGAATAAAACCGTTTTCAGAGAAGTTAGAAGAAGGGAAGCAGGAAGATGTGAAAAGCCTTGGGGCAGAAATACAATGGCAGAAACACAATGGAGCAGAAACACATTCATTAATTAGCTTATCTACCCAAATTCCAGCATGTAATTTACTCTACATCAGAAAATGGCTGATTCCTCAGTTTGACTGCTGAGTCTCAGCAGCTGCTGTTTTCCACCTTGCCTAGGGGAGACTGACAAGCAGTAAAACTGACTACTATGAACCTTTTAATACTCAGTTCACATCTTGAACCCTTTGCCTCGGGGCAGCTCACAAACTTTGCACAGCCCGAACTTTAGCAGGATTTGGAAGAATTCACCTTAGGGAAATTAAAACTGCAGATACAGTCAAGGGACCTGTGATTACCAATAATCCACAAACCACCATTATTTGGTGACACTGAGCTATATTGGTACAAACTCAGAGATTTGACTTTTTGGTGTGTCTTGGGTAGTCACGGGCATTGTAAACGTGTCAGAGTATCAGGCTAAATCAACTTCAATGTGACAACAAAAAGAGTTTTATTTTTAATATAATGGATTCTGTTATTAGATGTTTGCATAACCTCCTCCCAAACACACACACAGACACAGACAATTTGGTAATTCTCTGTTTGCATGGATGCTTCGCTGAATCACAAAAATTCCTTATAGAACACATTT
>NW_007220480.1:0-707 GCF_000164805.1 Carlito syrichta | reverse complement strand
TCGACCTTTTTTCTTTTTGGCAGTATAAGTATCTGTTTCCTGGTACAATTAGTTGTAAGTCCTTCATTTTCATTTTGTCAAAGACTGAAGGACAAATCAGTGATAACAGAATCAAGCACTTGGGTAGTTAGCTCAAATTCTTGTCTAAGAGTAATTTATCATGGAAATAGAGCCTGCTTTTTTTTTTCCTTTAATGGAAATTTGAAAACTGCTTTCGGCATGATTGAAGTCTTTGTCAGTAACCCATCCCATCATATGACAAATGTAACTTTTCTCTACAAGATAATAGAAAGACAAGTGTGATAAACTTTTGAAATGGCATAATTAGTTGAATATAGGTATATGCATATTTTTCTAAATCATTGGTTGCTTTTTTAGAATTTTATGTGCATCTCATATTTATGCTTTAGATAAAGCTTGTAAGATATAAGAAGCATTTTTTATCTGAAAAATTAATAACCTGGGAGACTAAAGCTGTGAAGTATATGTATGTATATTCTCTTTCTTTCAACCTATAGCTCCTATAAGGTATTAAAATAATGCTAATATATTAAGACAATGCTTGCATTTAAAAATACTCATGTCTAATGAAAAATTCAGAAAATGTCAAGGTGATTATTTGTATGACACCAGATAACTAAGTGTTTAAAAATATATGGAAAGGGTTTTTTTTCACCATATAAAGAGTGAAAGTGCTTTTCATCTAA
>NW_007220479.1:0-919 GCF_000164805.1 Carlito syrichta | reverse complement strand
CCCAGGAGACTCACCGTTCTCAGTATTTATGAGGCCCCTGATGTGTACTGGATTCCATGGCAGGAACCCAGACAGAACCTCTAGTTGCAGCTGTCTCAGGGATGTGCATCACAACAGAAAGAAGGATCAAAGGCTAGTAGGGTTGAGGGGAGTTAGATATCTCAGGGTGAGCAGGCCTAAGCCCCCTTACAGTGCTTGGAGTTTGTGAAATTCTGTTCTACTGTGCAGAGTCTAGGCCATCAAGCATTTGGTACCTTCTGTGGGCAAAGGACCAAGCTCAGGGACTCCCACAATTCAAGAGCAAATTTCAAAGCTTTTATCCTCCAACTCAGACCACTATTGTCTGCCTGGGCATGTGGCTGTCTGTGGACTCTGAGCTGAGGTGTGCAGTATCCATGTGACACTCTCCTCCTCCCAGGAGCTATTCAGGAAGGTGGCTCCCTTTGAACGCCTTGGCTACAGTGCAGCCAGTGAACAAAAAGGGCATGAGAACTTGGCACCAACTGTCCATTCCACCATCACACAATTCAACAAGGTGGCTGGCTGTGTGATTCCTACCTGCCTTGGGGACCACAGCATGAAGGCACAGGACAGGGCCAGGACAATGGAGCACTGGATCAAGGTGGCCAGGGTGAGAGTTGAGTCCAGTGGCCTTCTGCTCTGGAGACATGGGAACAACTTCTCCTCTCAGCTCTCAGGATTGGCATTTGTAGATGGAGCTCTGCACAGCGCCTTGGCCCCTCCTGTCAGGAGCACACTGACCTTGACTCTCAGGACTCAGTGGGGGCTGCTCACTCTTGCCTGGGCCCTTCCTTGGGCTAAACCCACATCCTCCTGCTGAGCCTGGCTCTTCACCCCTGGTGTGTCCCTTTGCGGCTCCCTGGACCTCGGCCTCATCCAGGACGGGACATGTGAGCAG
>NW_007220478.1:0-773 GCF_000164805.1 Carlito syrichta | reverse complement strand
TATCCATGTGACACTCTCCTCCTCCCAGGAGCTATTCAGGAAGGTGGCTCCCTTTGAACGCCTTGGCTACAGTGCAGCCAGTGAACAAAAAGGGCATGAGAACTTGGCACCAACTGTCCATTCCACCATCACACAATTCAACAAGGTGGCTGGCTGTGTGATTCCTACCTGCCTTGGGGACCACAGCATGAAGGCACAGGACAGGGCCAGGACAATGGAGCACTGGATCAAGGTGGCCAGGGTGAGAGTTGAGTCCAGTGGCCTTCTGCTCTGGAGACATGGGAACAACTTCTCCTCTCAGCTCTCAGGATTGGCATTTGTAGATGGAGCTCTGCACAGCGCCTTGGCCCCTCCTGTCAGGAGCACACTGACCTTGACTCTCAGGACTCAGTGGGGGCTGCTCACTCTTGCCTGGGCCCTTCCTTGGGCTAAACCCACATCCTCCTGCTGAGCCTGGCTCTTCACCCCTGGTGTGTCCCTTTGCGGCTCCCTGGACCTCGGCCTCATCCAGGACGGGACATGTGAGCAGAAGGACTGACACTGGCACAGGCAAGTTCAAGCTCTCTCCTCAAGCTCATTCTCTCTCTCCTAGGAGTTCCTCAGCCTGGGGAACTTCTCCTCAGGCCATGCCATTCTGTCTGCCATAGAGTGCTCACCACTTCATCACCTCAGGAATACTTGGAGAGAAGTTTCCAGGTGGGCATGCCACAGGCGCAACAGGCACTTCCCATTGGTCTGCCACATCCCTCAATGACCCAGGGAGGTGCAGGGAG
>NW_007220477.1:0-673 GCF_000164805.1 Carlito syrichta | reverse complement strand
TTTTTCATGGCTTGTGGCGTATTAGCGGGATGTGATTTCAGTCAGCACTAGGTATTGAACTGTGCTTTTATGTGTCTGTGTATCCAATCCCTATTGCTTATTTTTTCTCAGTTTGGTATCTGGATTTGCTACTGATTCTCATTTGTCTGGCATCCTTGGGGAAATCACATCACTCTCCTTTTTATCCCTTCTTACCCTCTTGTGTGCTTTTATTTTACTTTGTGCTTCCTAAAGTATTGTTTGTCATAAAAATGAGAATCATGAGATAAAGCACTGGCAGAGACTACATAAACCTGTTGCTATAGTCTGGATATTTGACCATCCAAACCTCTGTTGAAATTTGATTCCCAGTGTTGGGGGTGATGCCTAATAAAAGGTATTTTTGTCATGGGGATGGATATCTCATGACAGCTTGGTTCTCGCCTTTAGGCAATGAATGAGTTTTTTTTTTTAAGTCAGAGTTTCACTCTGTCACCCAGGCTAGAAGGCAGTGGCATACTCACAGCCACCACAGCCTCAACCTACTGTGCTCGGGTGATCCTTCTGCCTCAGCCTTCCATTTAGCTGGAAATACAGGCATGCACCACCATGTCTAGCTCATTTTTTTGATTTATTGTATAGACGAGATCTTGCCATGTGGCCCAGGCTGGTCTTGAACCCATGGGCTCAGGCA
>NW_007220476.1:0-850 GCF_000164805.1 Carlito syrichta | reverse complement strand
AAAGCATATCAACTTATTCAAATTTAGTTTTATTCTGATTCCCATTGGAAATGCTACTTAAAATTATGTTTTATTTAGGCAAAATATAAATCAGAAATAAAATACGATGGTCTAGCAATAAAAGTTCAAATACTGATCTATGTAAAGTATTTCCAGCACAATGAAGGTCACTAAATTATTTGCATTTTTTCTCATGGCAATATCTTTATTCCTATTTAAAATAAATATGTTCCAATTATTTGGTACTTCAGCATACATTGTATGTAAAACAACACACAGAAATTTTTATTTGCATTTGGAGTCAAGAGAGTGGGGAAACTGAAGGGAAATACACATGGTATTGGAGAAGATAGAGGGAGAGAAAAGTTTATACAGCATAAACTTCATTTCTTATACTTAGGAAAAAATGAGTTCTGAAAAGATAGTTTGCAGCTATGTATATTAACTTTATTGTTAATTTGCTTTTTAAGAGACTGGGGTCTTGCTCTATTAAGCAGGTTGGAGTACAGACGTGCAATCATAGCTTGCTGCAGCCTTGAATTTCTGGGCTTAAGTGATCCTACCATTTCAACCTCCTAAGTGGCAGGGAATATAGGTGAGAGCCATCATGCCCAGCTATTTTGTTTGTCTGCTTCAGATATGGGGTCTTGCTATGTTGCCCAGGCTGGTCTTGACTCCTGGCCTCAAGCAACCCTCCCACCTCAGCCTTCCAAGCACGGGTTTATAGTTACAAGCCACTGCATTGGGCTTTCTTTTTTTTTTTCGAAAATTTTTTTTTTATTTTAAAATCGTGGGGTACAATTCAGGGTTAGGTATACAAATATTCATTGTAAGGCCGGGCTCAGTGGCT
>NW_007220475.1:0-354 GCF_000164805.1 Carlito syrichta | reverse complement strand
CAGGCTGGTCTTGACTCCTGGCCTCAAGCAACCCTCCCACCTCAGCCTTCCAAGCACCAGTTTATAGTTACAAGCCACTGCATTGGGCTTTCTTTTTTTTTTTTCGAAAATTTTTTTTTTTATTTTAAAATTGTGGGGTACAATTCAGGGTTAGGTATACAAATATTCATTGTAAGGCCGGGCTCAGTGGCTCAGCCTGTAATCCCGCACCTTTGGGAGGCTGAGGTGAGTGGATTGCCTGAGCTCGCGGGTTCGAGACCCGCCTGGGCAGCAAGACCTCATCTCTACAATAAATCAAAAAATCAGCTGGGCGTTGTAGTGCATGCCTTTAATTCCAGCTACTTGGAAGGCTCA
>NW_007220474.1:0-12799 GCF_000164805.1 Carlito syrichta | reverse complement strand
AAATGAGATCTAATGAGTGATTCATTTCTTCTGTCTCAAGGTCAATAAGGTTAGCACTCTCTGTGTAAGAAATTTCTCATGGTATAGAAATTGCTATATCTCCCCCTTTCCTGTCATTTTAAGTTGACATAGTTAAATTGAACTAAATTAAATGTCTATATGTTGGCATACTACTCTGTTTTCATCTGTAATAAAGACATCATAAAAAACATGCTGATTTCTTTTAAAAGTACGAAATAAGAAATGTAGCAATGTAGCTTATCACATAAAATCCCTAAGTCACATAATTAAAATACCTCTTATCTACATCAATCTACCTGTCTGAAAGTAATATCTTCCTCACTGAATTACCTTAGCAATACTAACGTCCCTTACCCTCTAAACTAGCATTAATATATATTGTATGTTGATTTCAAAACTGCTGCAAAAGGGTTGGGCATGGTGGCTCATGCCTGTAATCCCAGCACTTTGGGAAGTTAGGGGGTGGGGGATTCCTTGAGTCCAGGAGTTCTAGACCAGCCTGGGTAACACAGTAGAGACCTCATCACATGCCACACCCCTCTAAATGGTTGGGTGTGGTGGCACACACATACAATCTAAGCTACAGAGGAGGAAGCTGAGGTGGAAGGATCTCCTGAGCACAGGAGGTCAAGGCTGCAGTAAGCCCTGTTTGTGCCACTGCACTCCACTGGATGACAGAATAGATCCCAACTTTCTCTCTCTCTCTCTCTCTCTCTCTCTCTCTCTCTCTCTCTCTCACACTCACACACACACACACACACACACACACACACACACACACACACGGTCCCCAAAAGTTATATTCATTCCATAGAAACCTTACTTTGAGTACTCATTCATCCATTCTGTTTTTCACTTTCAGTATAGTATTCAATAAAATATATGAGATATTCAGCACTTTATTATAAAATAGGCTCTCTGTCAGACGATTTTGCCCAACTGTAGGCCAATGTAAGTGTTCTGAGCATGTTTATGGTCGGCTAAGCTAATCTACGATGTTTATAGTTAGGTTAAGTGTATTAAATGCATTGTTGGCTTACAATATTTTCAACTTTTGATGGGTTTATTGGGATGTAAGCCTACTGTAAGTCTAGGGCATCTGTGTGTGTGTATATAATTGGTACATTAAGATAAGCGATTTTCATAGAAAAAACATGATAGTGGTTTTTAGCCATTAGCATGTAACCATTTGATAATATTTAATATGAATCCTCATGGATGCACCTTTATAATATTCCATCCCCTATGTCGCCTGAGTAAAGCTGAACCACCTAGCAATTTGTCTTACCATAGTTTTGTTGCACTCAAAAGAAATATTCATTCAATATTAAAAATATGATTAAAATTTGTATAGCCACTTATATGACTTGCTGTGGGACAGTATGCTATACAACAGGGAGGCAAAACATGTTAGCTAGTGTCATCACCAACTCTATTCCACAAATGTTCAAGACAGTTTTTAAGGGGAGGGTGGGATTTGTAGTAGTGGGAAACTGCCAGGGGTAGTTGCATAATAAACACTTGTGTACCTAACCCTGAATTGTGCCCCACATCTTTAAAATAAGCACTTTTTTAATTAAAAAAAAGTAAAATGTGTTGCTTTATCCCTGCACCCCCACTAACCCTTCTCTTCTGCCATTAGATTCATTCTTTCATGACTACCTTTCTACCTTTTCAAATATGAAATATGAATCAAGTAACTTTTCCAGGCTTCTTCTGATTCTATATCCTACCCATTCACTGGGTATTTTCAACAAAGGCAAAGCCAAGTGGGCACCAGTTAGCCCAGGGAAGAAGGGAAAGAGGAAGGGTATGACGATATCTAACTCATGACTACTTTTAAAGTTCACAAGTGAATTCATGTAGCAACATTCCCTAGCAGATACTGTCACCCATTCTCTAAATGTGGAAACCTAGATTCATAAAAGTAAAGTGACTTCCCCAACGTCATACAACTAATTACATTCATAGCTATGTTTGCACTTATTTCCTTACTTTCCAGTCTTTAGATACTGAGAATTTATTCCTAACCAAGGAATGTGATAGCCTTTGGGATTCAGAGAATAATAGAATATAACGTGATTTTCTCCAAATTAGGGCCTTCTGTGCGGCTGCAGAATCCTCTCACTGCTGAAATCTATTTTTGCCTCCCAAGGTAGCACCAGTTTCTTGCAAGTGCCAACAGCCAAGGCACAAAGGCTAATTAGTGCTTCTCTATACTCCTGGAGCTTAGGCTGGAGAAGGTGTTCAAGACAGTTTTTAGGACCTTCACTGCCTGATCGTTTTTAACTACCCTTACCTTTGTGTTGTGGCTGTCACTACCCTCAAAAGTGTCTTGTCCATGATATAAAAATTTTTGCCAAGTTCTTTTTTTTGGGGGGGTCCCAGGTACTACCAATAATTTGCTCTTCATGAGTTGAATGACTGACTGCACACAAGTAGGTGCTCTATGATTATTTAATGAGTGTTGTAACAAAATAGGGGTGAAAAGTTTGCAATTCGTTGCTTTTAATCAGTGCAACTTGTTTGCCCTCTTTAAATTTTGCCTACAACATCTGTAAAATGGGGATAGCAGCTATATTGATTGAGAATGGTTATCATGTGGCTCAAGTGAGTTATATATATATGTATATATAGAGAGAACATAGTATAATGGAAGTATTATTATAAGATTTATATGAAAGCAACTCTGCTGAAAAAGGGAAATTCTTTTTTCACTTATCTTTACCCAATCAATGCCAATTTAAGCACCTATTTCAGTTCAAACAACTTTCTGCATTATATACCTGAAAAAGTATTTCCTGACTGGGCTCAGTGGCTCAGCCTGTAGTTCCAGCACTTTGGGAGGCTGAGGCGAGTGGATTGCCTGAGCCCGCGGGTTCGAAACTAGCCTGGGCAACTTGGCAAGACCTTGTCTCTACAATAAATAAAAAACAAGCCAGGCATGGTAGCATGTGCCTGTAGTGCCAGCTGCTTAGAAGGCTGAGGTGGAAAGATCACCAGACAAAGGAGGAGAAGTTTTCAAAATGAGAACTTAGTAGATATTCTGAAGTAATAGGAGTTCTCCAAATCTGTCAACCAACCTCTATATTTTAAGGAATTCTACCAAATACTAGGCAGCCTGCTAAACACCATAAGGAAACAGAAAAGTATGTTCAAAAAAATAGATATTTGCACCTTAGTATTAAGGTTAGCAACCTACCTGAGAATAATTCAGATAAGAAGTGTATAAGGAGTTGAGAGTTTCATTGAGGTGGTAAGATTTGAACCAGACCAAATTTGAAGCATGAATAGTTGTTTGAGTCAGAAAACAGTAGAAAATGGCAAAAGTAAACATCAGAAGTTTACAAAAAATATATTTAATAGTTTTGTTCAACAAAGTTTTGATCATTGAGTTGACCACTAGCGCATGACTATAGATTTCAAGGTCTGTTTTACTGCTCAGTCGTATTCAGGAGCAAATGCTTTAATATAAAGAAATACATGCTATGGCAAGAATCAAGTTATCTTCGGGAAACTCTTGCCTAACTGTTATTTTTATTTATTTATTTATTTATTTATTACTTTTTTAAAATGGCTATTCCCTTTATCCCAGTTATTTCACTTTTAGGAATCCTCCCAAAAAAGAGTACAAAATGCAAACAGGAGTTTGTATATTCATTGTGGTATTATTCGCATTTTGGAAAATTAGAAAATCTAGAATGACCAAAAAAAAAGGAAATACGTCAATTATATTGCATTTATATACCGGTGTATGCAGTTATTTTAAAATGTCTTTCACATGCACATAAAAAGCATGATGTACAATTCATGGACTTCAGTAGACGTTTTTCAAATTAATTATGAGCATAACTAAGTGGATGTGTGTGAGTGGAGTGAGTGTGTGTATGTGTTGTGTGTGTGTGTGTGTGTGTGTGTGTGTGTGTGTGTGTGTGGAGAGACAGAGGTAGAAGGTGGAGGAGGAGAGAGAGAAAAGATTGGAAGGAAGTAACCGACAGCAGTAATAGTTTTTCATTCTATCTACAGCCATTTATCAAGTATCTGTTAGGCAGGCATGATCGGTACAGTGGTTGGCACTAGAGGTCAAAAGAACAACAGCATCATAATAGAAGACAGAAAGGAAAAAAAGGAATTAGAAAACTGACCAGTACAGTAAAGGAGAAATTTACAAGCACAATTTACATGGTGCAAATAAATTGTTTAGGGGGAAGCTCCCTAGCCTGGAAGATAGGGCAGCCTTCTCTGAGGAAGAGACAATTAACCTGAGAATTAAAGGCCGAGTAATCAGAGGTGGGAGAGATGCAAGGTGGGAGGTAGTAGGACCAAGATTAAGGTACCTAAGGTAAAACCTTGAGGTGAGGAAGAGCAAGGTGCTTGAAAAGGACAGCAAACAGTGTGAGATGAAACAAGAAATGTGGGCCGGGGCCAAAGCATGCAAGCCCGATATAAGCAGTAGATAGTGGGAATAGTGGAATATTGGTGTATTTTTCTCCTCTTTTTCATACTTTTCAGTGTGCTTTACAGTTTTGGCATTGAGTGTGTATGCTTCTATAATTAGACAGAAAATTAAGTCATTTGAAAGATAGACTCTTAGATACAGAGGAAAGAACCATAAGCTAGGAGACTGTGTTGAGCCTTTTTATCTTGCTGGGCTTTGGGCTCTTTTCTGTAAAGTGTGGGGACAGGATGATGATTTCCAAAAGTCCTTTTGACTCTGCAACTATCTTCTCTTGCAAATGCCAGAAGTAAATAGGCAGTAACCACATCTGGGGGCCAGCTTTCCAGGCTACTTCTGCCTGTGGTCTAATTGCTCCCCTCGACTCTGTGTAAATAGCTGGGTATTTCCTTCTCACTTTGATATACTTTACACCATATCTTTCTGGTTCTGAGAAGCGTCTGAGAAGGGAATATCTTTTATTGTTTAAAGAATTAATTAGTCAGATAAACCTGGATTTGGGTGAAAAGGGAATGAAATGAAAAAACTCTACCAAGCAATAATTATGGAGTAGTTTCTATTTAAAAACCACTCTAAATAGCAAGACAAGTTAGAGATTTATTCTATCTGATGATGATTTGTTAGACATACAATAAAAATACCAAGTGGGGGTAAGAAACTGTAAATGAGAAATTGTAGACAATAAGTGCAAATCATGAATTATCCTGGTTTTAGAATCAGAACAAAGTGGCTAAAATCACTCCCAACTGTACTAAAATAAGGATATTATAGCTAATCTGAGCTCCTTTTTATCTTCATTTTATGCCTTCCTCACCTCAGTGAGAGCATTAAATTAAATAATATATTCTAAAACACTTGGTTCTTAATGGAGATTTGGTAAATGGCAACACCCTCCCAGGGGACTTCAGAGGGGTCTGGCTGCTGGTGGGAAGTAAGAAAGGCTCCACAGAGGTATTGGACTTGGACAGACCTTTTAAGTTTAGGTAAATATTAGTTGGATCAAGAGTAGGATGGAAGATATTGTCATCAGGGTGGCGAAGAAGGTAATAAAGAAAAAGGCAGAGGTAGGAGAAGCAGCAAATAATCAGGGAATCCTTATGAGGGTAAATCATCCAGAATGAACTTTTGTAGTCCTTCAGATCATTATAGAAAATGAGATGAAGGCTTCCTCAAGAGATCTGGAACACCAGCATCCAGAGGAGATGCCCCTATCGTGAGACAGTCTATTCCTTCCCTTTATACTCAAATTTTCCCCTTTCTCGGTCAAGGAGTGACTTCCATAAGACTTTCAGGAGAGTCTCCTTAACTTTCTGCTTCCATAGAACAGCATTGTAAGTTACATGATACCTGGCGTACAGAAGTAAGAATTTCCTACATGTTTGTTAATTGGAATGGAAACCAAAGTTGAACATATTTGTTGACTGAACAAATTGCAAATTCATTTAAATAACTCTTTATCTGATATTTTCCTACTCCTTGGTGCTTGCATATTTAGTTCCTCGCTTTCTAGAAAAATTTCTAAGCTTATGTAAGAGAATGGATCTAAAGAACTGTATGTTTTCCTGTTCCTTTCATAGTGAGACTTCCAGAATATTTTAATAATAAGAAAAAGAAAAGTACTATGTCTGTATACTTTTGGCAGCATCACTTGGCATAAACTTCTTTTCAGGCAGCTTCTCCATGTTGTGACATAACAGAGCATTTTGTTAAATCATTTTTCACTATCTTGCTTTAGATTATATGACCACTGAATGCACTTGAAGTCACACCATAGCATATACTCATAATCTAAGTCTAAGGGTTGTGTGTTTTTGTTCCAATCCAAAATTTTTAAAATCACTTTTTAAGATATTATCTATCACATTGATGTAGGGATAGTATATGAACCAGTTCTTGCGTGTAATGTAAGTTCCTCTGAAATATCTTCAGTCTTAACTTTCAAGAGCTTTCCAAAATCCCCAAAGTCAAAAATAAAGCTCTATTTGTTCTGCTGTGACCAGAAGAGGACCTGAAGGAGAATTCTCTCTAGATTGTACCTTTTCTTCTTCTTCTCATCATCATCCCCCATTCCCCTGAGCTTGGTAGAAGGAAACATTAGCCTTTTCCTTCTTACTGTGCTGGGGTCAGTGATAGACTGATATGGCAAAATAATAAAGAAATCTGGATTCTGTGAGATGAAATAGCTCAGGGGTTGGGTTTTTAAAGTGTAGAGTACTAAGGGAAAGAATTACAGAAAAGGAGCAGAAAGTTTGTTGGCAGGAAATAGTATTCATTATAATCACCCTCCCAATAAAACCCCAAAATATAATTAAGCTTATTTTTCCTTGGACACTGAACTTATATTTTTCAAAGTCCATTATTACTCTCAAAGTGACACAATTATAGTGATAGAGATCAGACCAGTGGTTGCCAGAGTGTAAGGTTGGGGAAAGGGTGCAACTAATGAGGGGTAAAATGAGAGAGTCTTGGTGGTGATGATACAGTTCTATATCCTGTTTGGGGTGATGGTTACTTGAATTAACATATGCAATAAAATTTAATAACGCTACACATCAAGGGGAAAAAGGTACATGTAGAAACTGGTGAAATCTGAATCTGAAAGTCTGCATTTAAGTTCATAGTATTGTACCAACGTCAATTTCTTGGTATTGACAACTTACTATAAACCTGTAAGATGTTATCGTTGGGAAGCCTGAGTGAAAGAAACATGGTAACTTCTTGTGAGTTCAAAATAATAATTTTTATTTTGAAAACCCCATTATTTGTCCACAATAAAGTTAAAACTCAGTTGTTGCCCATATTTCAGATGAGCAAACTAAGCCCAGTTGCAAATGTGAGCTGTTTGGAATCCCTTAAAAAGAACCTACATCTATGGCCAAATCCAACGAGTTTTCTGCTCATTTTTGTATCTCAGAAGATTGACCCTTGACATCAGTAGAACTGACTGTG
This sequence comes from Carlito syrichta, assembly GCF_000164805.1. Lineage (NCBI taxonomy): Eukaryota > Metazoa > Chordata > Mammalia > Primates > Tarsiidae > Carlito > Carlito syrichta. Next base: position 5,373 of record NW_007220474.1, on the reverse strand, counting down.
ATCATGAAATTTCCTCTATCACCAAGGGTTGTGGATGTAACGGATTGGGGATGGGACACTAGAGAAAAGAGGGTTGCTTTTATTTAATAGAGGATAATAATACTTTTGTGTATCTATGTTAGGAGATTCAGAATTCACAACTCTAGCTGCTATTTTAGAGATCTTAGATGATTTAGTTCCAAGGTAATAAATTGTGCTCACTCTAGTTTGCTTTAAGTTTTTCACAAAGCGATGGGCACCACCTTTAAATAAGATTTGTCAAAAGCCTTTTTGAGTTCCTTATTTTATGTCCCAGTGTGTGGTCCCATGCCTGGCAGGCAGAAGCCATTCAGTAAATATTTGAGAGTGGTATGGAATGGAAGCTCCATGCAGTCAGGGACTTTGTCTTTTATATTCCAAAATCACCAGCATCTGGTTTGCAAAAGGAACTCATAAACATATTTTATAAGAAATATATCCTGTTCTGTAGACACTGTTAGCAAGATAACTTTCATTCTCCCTTTGGAATAGTCCTGAGAAAAACTGGAATTAACTTCAGGACACTAAAAAGAAATTAAACCACAGAAATTAGCCAACAATTAATAATTAAATCATGACTGCAATTTTCTCTAAAAATTTAGGAGTAAATATTAACTATAATAACTACAATGTAGGAAAGAAAAAGAAAAAAGAACTGGAAACTTAGCATACAATATAACTCTCTTAAAATAAAAAGAAAGTGCAAGTTTAATCTTCACAGGAGTCCCTCCATAGACTCTCTGTTCTTTGACTTCCCTATCTCAAGATCTGTCCTTCCATGATACCTCTTTCCATTCTCTCCTTCCCAGCACACTCAAACTGTAACCTCTAAAAGCTAAATCTCAAGACTATATTTTTTTCAAAGAATGTTGGCTCTTTTTTTTAACTTTAATAAATCAACCCTGTGTTTAGGGACCTACTCTCTCTTGTCCAGTATGGACCTCCAGGTGTTGTGCCAAGTAAGAGAGCTACCCCATTCTGGGGCGTGTGTTGCCTCTTTCCTGTGATTCAGAGGTCAGACAGAAGGTATTTCAGGTATGGAACAACTTGGAAAAGATGAAGAGGCAAAAAACAAATATAAGGCTTTGTGGGATGGGAGAGGTTTATCAGGTAGAATATACAGCAAAAGATGCCCAGATCAATCTGGTAATGGAGACCAGTAGAGAGTTTATAAAAGAAAACATAGCTGACATCCCATGATGCACTGCCTGGCCTGACTCCTTCCTCCCTCTTTTCAGCTTCATTTCCCATAATCCCCTTGGCCATCTGCTCAAGCAATGCCAGGCTTCTTTCTTTTCCTCTTATTTCTCAGGCTGTTCCCGCTCCTTTTCTTGGTGGGGGATCTAGTCAGTTATTTTTTTAAATTGTGATATAATTCACGTACTATAAAATTCACCCTTTAAAGTTTACAATTCAGCGTTGTTTAGTGTATTTACTAAGTTGCACAAGTATTCCTGTTATCTAATTTCGGGACATTTTATCACCCCAGAAAGAAACTCATACCCATTAGCAGTCACTCATCATTCTCCCTCTCTTGCAGCTCCTGAAAACCTCTAATCCACTTTCTGTCTCTTTGGATTTGCCTATTATAGACTTTTCATAGAAATACAGTCACAAGCTATGTAGCCTTTTGTGTCTAATTTTGTTCACTTATTGTAAAGTTTACTAGATTCATCCATATCATAACATGAACACGTATTTAAATTCCTTTTATGACAAAACAGTATTATATTGTAGGGATATTCACTTTTTTCCAGTATGTACTCTGTGATATAATGTGACTTTCCTTTAGGTACCTGTCACAAGTGTAATTTACATTATTTGGTGGCTATATGATCAATGTCCAATTAATTCAAAAAGTCCAAGTCTGGAAGACCTGACACTAGCTTATCCCATTTTAAAGTATTTTAGTCACATGAATTCTTGTGTCTAACCGCTTCTCCCAAACATAGTAACAGTTCCCCAAAGAATCAACACCAGTGTAGAAGGGTTACTTGCTTGAGCCCATTTGTAAACTAAAGCAGCTCAAAGAGCTTTACCTATTTTTCTCTGGTGCTAATGTTTTAAAATTTTACATAAATAAGAATTAAAAAGTTTATAAGTGGGAAAAAATTAATAATCTATATAATGCTTTCCACACTAATGAATTTATTTGGAAAAATATAGACTATTAAAGGTTTTACAACTTGTTCTTCACAAAGGCATTTGTAACCACACATTGTAACTTTTCAATTTGGAAATTTCAGGATTTGAGTTTGAAACAAAACCATCAGGAAAAGTTAACACTTGTATAAATAAAATAACTAATTTTTATCTCAATGTTATGTCTTGAGTAAGTTCTGTATAATATAACTAAGCAACCAAAATTTCTCCCTAAAAGCTCAAAATATAAAATTAGCAGCAGATAGAATCTTTTGCTTTGTAAGTTGGATCCTTTCACAGCCTGACTTGTTGATTATATAAAAGAACTAGTCCATTTTTTTTAGATATTAAAAATTAATGTGTGATACAGCTATACTTTGGTAACTTAAGAAACTTCAAGCCAAAAGAAATCATGGGAGTTTATTTTCCTATAAATTATTTTATTGTATGCATGCATGTGTGCATGCATGTATGTATATGTGTCTGTGTGTGTCTGTTTATTGAGTTTTGTTTTTGATATTCTTTCCTCTCCTTCAGACACTTTGTACCTATTCTGTTGAAGTAGTCACATTTGTCTAAAGCCACAAAGTCTCACATTTTTCAAGATTTACTGCACATGACCTCTAACATTCTCTTTAGAGACAAATTCCATGGCAATATTTTCCAGAAACTGAGTTGTTTTTATTTTGAACTTTTTATTGTCAAATGATTGCAAATTCACAAGAAATTTCAAAAATAAAATATGATTTTTCAGATTTTTGAATTGTGTTACAATATTCATTGTATAATAAAATTTATCATCTTAACCACTCTTAAGTTCAGTGGTATTAAATACATTTATAATGTTGGACAACCATCACCATCACCCATCTTTAGAACTCTTTTCATCTTTAAAATTGAAACTCTATAACTATTAAATAATAATTGCACATTTATTTCTCCCCACATGCCCTGGCAATCACCAATCTACTTTCTATATGTTTGATTTTAACTACTGAGGGGTCTCACATAAATGCAATAATACAATATTTATCTTTTGGTGACTCTCCTATTTCCTTAGCATAATATCTTCAAGGTTTATTCATGTTATAGCATATGTGAGAATTTTCTTCCTTTTTAAGGCTAAATAGTGTTCATGTGTGTGTGTGTGTGTGTGTGTGTGTGTGTGTGTGTGTGTGTGTGTGTCTGTGCACGCACCCTATATTTTGTTTATCCATTCATTCATTGGTGGATACTTGGGTTCCTTCCATGTGTTAGCTATTATGAATAATGCTGCCATGAACATGACTAAGCATATCTCTTCAAGATCCTGTTTTCCATTATTTTGGGTATATACCCAGAAATAGAATTTCTGGATCATATAGCAATTCCATTTTCAATGTTTTGAAAAACCATCACACTGTTTTCCACACTGGAATATACCAGTTTACTTTCTCAGCAACAGTACACAAGAATTACAATTTCTCTATATCTTTGCCATGCTTCTTGTTTTTTTCTAATAGTTGCCATTGTAATTGGTATGAAGTGATATCTCATTATAGTTTTAATTTGTATTACCTTAATGATTAATTATATTGAACATCTTTCTACGTTCTTATTGACAATTGTATTTTTTTTTGGAGAAATGTCTACTCAAGTCTTTTGCACATTTTTGACTTGGATTTTGCTGTTGTTGAGTTTGAGGAGTTCTCTGTGTGTTCTGGATACTAATTCCTTACCAGTCATAAATAGCAACGTATTTTTAATCAGAACTTTGATTTTTAAAATTTAACATTGTATTGAGATGATTTAAGCTGATATTTTGCTAAAAATATATTCATAAATTTTAATACATTTAGCAAATATTGATGAAGCATCTCCTCTGTGCTAGACACTCTTTTAGATTATTGTAAATATAAATAGTAATCAGTTAAATGTCTGCCATAAATTCTACCAAACTGAAATTTCTATAGGGTAGAGTTCACTTTTTCTCAATACCAATTCTGGGAGTTACTCAGATAGTAGCATGTTCTTTTTAACAGTGAAGAAAAAAAGACTCTGGGCCTTAAGGGTATGTCCACATTCCATACCTAATTTGGAACTGGTCCAGAAACAGGACTCAGATGTTTAGACTTCCAGGACAAAGTTTCTACCACAGCTGAGATCTTCATCTGTGCATTGTTTGTTAAGCAAACAAAGAATGCAAGAATATTTAAAGGTAAACATTTTGAGAAAGTCTGAAGGAAAAAAATTAAAAGCAATAGTTTGGTGATATGTAGTTAGGTTGTAGTTTAAATTGTAAGAAATAATAATGAACAAAAGAATTCAAAATGGGTAACTTGGGCAAGAGAAAACTGTCTCTCTTTTTTTTGTAATAGATCAAATATACCTTCACAATTGTTGATATGTTATAGAGGGTGAATTCCAGGTAATCCTCCACTCCAGAGATGAGAGATTGACATCTTTCCATTTTGATGGGAGGGCTTACCAAGTTGTCCAGTTTGGTCTTGAAACCCTGGGCTCAGGCAGTCCTCTCACCTCTGCCTCCCAAAGTGCTGGGATTATAGGCATGAGTGACCACACCTGATAAATCTGAATATTTTCAAATAACAAGTGGGGAAAATAACATGGAGTTAGTATACTTAATGAGCAGCCATTTTAACATTGCCTAGATCTGTCATGTTTCTCCAGCAGTTCATTCTACCCTCTAATCACTAGCCATGGACAGAAACAGTTTCTCAAAGGTAACTATTGATAATTGTTTTACAACCCCCTCTCCAACTTGTTTTGTAAAATTAGCTTCTCTATTTCAAGTATTTGCCTCCACCCCTAAGACCCAACTTAACCTAATCAGCCTTTCATAACCTTCGTGACCTTCATGACACAGACCCTATCAACATGGCAGCTGTCATGTAACTGACTCATCCGTTTGCCTGCTGTCCATTACCTGAAGTCAGATAATGCTTACCTGTGTTTGCCTGTCCTTTGGGATGACGTGGAGGAGAACACACGCAATCAATCACCTTAATGATCTATCCCCATCAAAGGGAAGATTTAAAAAGCATTCAACTTCAAATAGTAGTCACCATTGCCTTGCTAAACACTGGCCAGACCACACGCTCATTGAGCTGCAGCCAGACCACCATGTTTCCTAGCTTTGGCCTCCCTCCTCTACCTTGGGGAGATGAATCTCCTCTCTCTCTCTCTCTCTCTCTCTCTCTCTCTCTCTCTCTC
>NW_007220473.1:0-3547 GCF_000164805.1 Carlito syrichta | reverse complement strand
ACTATCTTCTCTTGCAAATGCCAGAAGTAAATAGGCAGTAACCACATCTGGGGGCCAGCTTTCCAGGCTACTTCTGCCTGTGGTCTAATTGCTCCCCTCGACTCTGTGTAAATAGCTGGGTATTTCCTTCTCACTTTGATATACTTTACACCATATCTTTCTGGTTCTGAGAAGCGTCTGAGAAGGGAATATCTTTTATTGTTTAAAGAATTAATTAGTCAGATAAACCTGGATTTGGGTGAAAAGGGAATGAAATGAAAAAACTCTACCAAGCAATAATTATGGAGTAGTTTCTATTTAAAAACCACTCTAAATAGCAAGACAAGTTAGAGATTTATTCTATCTGATGATGATTTGTTAGACATACAATAAAAATACCAAGTGGGGGTAAGAAACTGTAAATGAGAAATTGTAGACAATAAGTGCAAATCATGAATTATCCTGGTTTTAGAATCAGAACAAAGTGGCTAAAATCACTCCCAACTGTACTAAAATAAGGATATTATAGCTAATCTGAGCTCCTTTTTATCTTCATTTTATGCCTTCCTCACCTCAGTGAGAGCATTAAATTAAATAATATATTCTAAAACACTTGGTTCTTAATGGAGATTTGGTAAATGGCAACACCCTCCGAGGGGATTTCAGAGGGGTCTGGCTGCTGGTGGGAAGTTAAGAAAGGCTCCACAGAGGTATTGGACTTGGACAGACCTTTTAAGTTTAGGTAAATATTAGTTGGATCAAGAGTAGGATGGAAGATATTGTCATCAGGGTGGCGAAGAAGGTAATAAAGAAAAAGGCAGAGGTAGGAGAAGCAGCAAATAATCAGGGAATCCTTATGAGGGTAAATCATCCAGAATGAACTTTTGTAGTCCTTCAGATCATTATAGAAAATGAGATGAAGGCTTCCTCAAGAGATCTGGAACACCAGCATCCAGAGGAGATGCCCCTATCGTGAGACAGTCTATTCCTTCCCTTTATACTCAAATTTTCCCCTTTCTCGGTCAAGGAGTGACTTCCATAAGACTTTCAGGAGAGTCTCCTTAACTTTCTGCTTCCATAGAACAGCATTGTAAGTTACATGATACCTGGCGTACAGAAGTAAGAATTTCCTACATGTTTGTTAATTGGAATGGAAACCAAAGTTGAACATATTTGTTGACTGAACAAATTGCAAATTCATTTAAATAACTCTTTATCTGATATTTTCCTACTCCTTGGTGCTTGCATATTTAGTTCCTCGCTTTCTAGAAAAATTTCTAAGCTTATGTAAGAGAATGGATCTAAAGAACTGTATGTTTTCCTGTTCCTTTCATAGTGAGACTTCCAGAATATTTTAATAATAAGAAAAAGAAAAGTACTATGTCTGTATACTTTTGGCAGCATCACTTGGCATAAACTTCTTTTCAGGCAGCTTCTCCATGTTGTGACATAACAGAGCATTTTGTTAAATCATTTTTCACTATCTTGCTTTAGATTATATGACCACTGAATGCACTTGAAGTCACACCATAGCATATACTCATAATCTAAGTCTAAGGGTTGTGTGTTTTTGTTCCAATCCAAAATTTTTAAAATCACTTTTTAAGATATTATCTATCACATTGATGTAGGGATAGTATATGAACCAGTTCTTGCGTGTAATGTAAGTTCCTCTGAAATATCTTCAGTCTTAACTTTCAAGAGCTTTCCAAAATCCCCAAAGTCAAAAATAAAGCTCTATTTGTTCTGCTGTGGCCAGAAGAGGACCTGAAGGAGAATTCTCTCTAGATTGTCCCTTTTCTTCTTCTTCTCATCATCATCCCCCATTCCCCTGAGCTTGGTAGAAGGAAACATTAGCCTTTTCCTTCTTACTGTGCTGGGGTCAGTGATAGACTGATATGGCAAAATAATAAAGAAATCTGGATTCTGTGAGATGAAATAGCTCAGGGGTTGGGTTTTTAAAGTGTAGAGTACTAAGGGAAAGAATTACAGAAAAGGAGCAGAAAGTTTGTTGGCAGGAAATAGTATTCATTATAATCACCCTCCCAATAAAACCCCAAAATATAATTAAGCTTATTTTTCCTTGGACACTGAACTTATATTTTTCAAAGTCCATTATTACTCTCAAAGTGACACAATTATAGTGATAGAGATCAGACCAGTGGTTGCCAGAGTGTAAGGTTGGGGAAAGGGTGCAACTAATGAGGGGTAAAATGAGAGAGTCTTGGTGGTGATGATACAGTTCTATATCCTGTTTGGGGTGATGGTTACTTGAATTAACATATGCAATAAAATTTAATAACGCTACACATCAAGGGGAAAAAGGTACATGTAGAAACTGGTGAAATCTGAATCTGAAAGTCTGCATTTAAGTTCATAGTATTGTACCAACGTCAATTTCTTGGTATTGACAACTTACTATAAACCTGTAAGATGTTATCGTTGGGAAGCCTGAGTGAAAGAAACATGGTAACTTCTTGTGAGTTCAAAATAATAATTTTTATTTTGAAAACCCCATTATTTGTCCACGATAAAGTTAAAACTCAGTTGTTGCCCATATTTCAGATGAGCAAACTAAGCCCAGTTGCAAATGTGAGCTGTTTGGAATCCCTTAAAAAGAACCTACATCTATGGCCAAATCCAACGAGTTTTCTGCTCATTTTTGTATCTCAGAAGATTGACCCTTGACATCAGTAGAACTGACTGTGATCATGAAATTTCCTCTATCACCAAGGGTTGTGGATGTAACGGATTGGGGATGGGACACTAGAGAAAAGAGGGTTGCTTTTATTTAATAGAGGATAATAATACTTTTGTGTATCTATGTTAGGAGATTCAGAATTCACAACTCTAGCTGCTATTTTAGAGATCTTAGATGATTTAGTTCCAAGGTAATAAATTGTGCTCACTCTAGTTTGCTTTAAGTTTTTCACAAAGCGATGGGCACCACCTTTAAATAAGATTTGTCAAAAGCCTTTTTGAGTTCCTTATTTTATGTCCCAGTGTGTGGTCCCATGCCTGGCAGGCAGAAGCCATTCAGTAAATATTTGAGAGTGGTATGGAATGGAAGCTCCATGCAGTCAGGGACTTTGTCTTTTATATTCCAAAATCACCAGCATCTGGTTTGCAAAAGGAACTCATAAACATATTTTATAAGAAATATATCCTGTTCTGTAGACACTGTTAGCAAGATAACTTTCATTCTCCCTTTGGAATAGTCCTGAGAAAAACTGGAATTAACTTCAGGACACTAAAAAGAAATTAAACCACAGAAATTAGCCAACAATTAATAATTAAATCATGACTGCAATTTTCTCTAAAAATTTAGGAGTAAATATTAACTATAATAACTACAATGTAGGAAAGAAAAAGAAAAAAGAACTGGAAACTTAGCATACAATATAACTCTCTTAAAATAAAAAGAAAGTGCAAGTTTAATCTTCACAGGAGTCCCTCCATAGACTCTCTGTTCTTTGACTTCCCTATCTCAAGATCTGTCCTTCCATGATACCTCTTTCCATTCTCTCCTTCCCAGCACACTCAAACTGTAACCTCTAAAAGCTAAATC
>NW_007220472.1:0-3514 GCF_000164805.1 Carlito syrichta | reverse complement strand
GGCAGTAACCACATCTGGGGGCCAGCTTTACAGGCTACTTCTGCCTGTGGTCTAATTGCTCCCCTCGACTCTGTGTAAATAGCTCGGTATTTCCTTCTCACTTTGATATACTTTACACCATATCTTTCTGGGTCTGAGAAGCGTCTGAGAAGGGAATATCTTTTATTGTTTAAAGAATTAATTAGTCAGATAAACCTGGATTTGGGTGAAAAGGGAATGAAATGAAAGAACTCTACCAAGCAATAATTATGGAGTAGTTTCTATTTAAAAACCACTCTAAATAGCAAGACAAGTTAGAGATTTATTCTATCTGATGATGATTTGTTAGACATACAATAAAAATACCAAGTGGGGGTAAGAAACTGTAAATGAGAAATTGTAGACAATAAGTGCAAATCATGAATTATCCTGGTTTTAGAATCAGAACAAAGTGGCTAAAATCACTCCCAACTGTACTAAAATAAGGATATTATAGCTAATCTGAGCTCCTTTTTATCTTCATTTTATGCCTTCCTCACCTCAGTGAGAGCATTAAATTAAATAATATATTCTAAAACACTTGGTTCTTAATGGAGATTTGGTAAATGGCAACACCCTCCCAGGGGACTTCAGAGGGGTCTGGCTGCTGGTGGGAAGTTAAGAAAGGCTCCACAGAGGTATTGGACTTGGACAGACCTTTTAAGTTTAGGTAAATATTAGTTGGATCAAGAGTAGGATGGAAGATATTGTCATCAGGGTGGCGAAGAAGGTAATAAAGAAAAAGGCAGAGGTAGGAGAAGCAGCAAATAATCAGGGAATCCTTATGAGGGTAAATCATCCAGAATGAACTTTTGTAGTCCTTCAGATCATTATAGAAAATGAGATGAAGGCTTCCTCAAGAGATCTGGAACACCAGCATCCAGAGGAGATGCCCCTATCGTGAGACAGTCTATTCCTTCCCTTTATACTCAAATTTTCCCCTTTCTCGGTCAAGGAGTGACTTCCATAAGACTTTCAGGAGAGTCTCCTTAACTTTCTGCTTCCATAGAACAGCATTGTAAGTTACATGATACCTGGCGTACAGAAGTAAGAATTTCCTACATGTTTGTTAATTGGAATGGAAACCAAAGTTGAACATATTTGTTGACTGAACAAATTGCAAATTCATTTAAATAACTCTTTATCTGATATTTTCCTACTCCTTGGTGCTTGCATATTTAGTTCCTCGCTTTCTAGAAAAATTTCTAAGCTTATGTAAGAGAATGGATCTAAAGAACTGTATGTTTTCCTGTTCCTTTCATAGTGAGACTTCCAGAATATTTTAATAATAAGAAAAAGAAAAGTACTATGTCTGTATACTTTTGGCAGCATCACTTGGCATAAACTTCTTTTCAGGCAGCTTCTCCATGTTGTGACATAACAGAGCATTTTGTTAAATCATTTTTCACTATCTTGCTTTAGATTATATGACCACTGAATGCACTTGAAGTCACACCATAGCATATACTCATAATCTAAGTCTAAGGGTTGTGTGTTTTTGTTCCAATCCAAAATTTTTAAAATCACTTTTTAAGATATTATCTATCACATTGATGTAGGGATAGTATATGAACCAGTTCTTGCGTGTAATGTAAGTTCCTCTGAAATATCTTCAGTCTTAACTTTCAAGAGCTTTCCAAAATCCCCAAAGTCAAAAATAAAGCTCTATTTGTTCTGCTGTGGCCAGAAGAGGACCTGAAGGAGAATTCTCTCTAGATTGTCCCTTTTCTTCTTCTTCTCATCATCATCCCCCATTCCCCTGAGCTTGGTAGAAGGAAACATTAGCCTTTTCCTTCTTACTGTGCTGGGGTCAGTGATAGACTGATATGGCAAAATAATAAAGAAATCTGGATTCTGTGAGATGAAATAGCTCAGGGGTTGGGTTTTTAAAGTGTAGAGTACTAAGGGAAAGAATTACAGAAAAGGAGCAGAAAGTTTGTTGGCAGGAAATAGTATTCATTATAATCACCCTCCCAATAAAACCCCAAAATATAATTAAGCTTATTTTTCCTTGGACACTGAACTTATATTTTTCAAAGTCCATTATTACTCTCAAAGTGACACAATTATAGTGATAGAGATCAGACCAGTGGTTGCCAGAGTGTAAGGTTGGGGAAAGGGTGCAACTAATGAGGGGTAAAATGAGAGAGTCTTGGTGGTGATGATACAGTTCTATATCCTGTTTGGGGTGATGGTTACTTGAATTAACATATGCAATAAAATTTAATAACGCTACACATCAAGGGGAAAAAGGTACATGTAGAAACTGGTGAAATCTGAATCTGAAAGTCTGCATTTAAGTTCATAGTATTGTACCAACGTCAATTTCTTGGTATTGACAACTTACTATAAACCTGTAAGATGTTATCGTTGGGAAGCCTGAGTGAAAGAAACATGGTAACTTCTTGTGAGTTCAAAATAATAATTTTTATTTTGAAAACCCCATTATTTGTCCACGATAAAGTTAAAACTCAGTTGTTGCCCATATTTCAGATGAGCAAACTAAGCCCAGTTGCAAATGTGAGCTGTTTGGAATCCCTTAAAAAGAACCTACATCTATGGCCAAATCCAACGAGTTTTCTGCTCATTTTTGTATCTCAGAAGATTGACCCTTGACATCAGTAGAACTGACTGTGATCATGAAATTTCCTCTATCACCAAGGGTTGTGGATGTAACGGATTGGGGATGGGACACTAGAGAAAAGAGGGTTGCTTTTATTTAATAGAGGATAATAATACTTTTGTGTATCTATGTTAGGAGATTCAGAATTCACAACTCTAGCTGCTATTTTAGAGATCTTAGATGATTTAGTTCCAAGGTAATAAATTGTGCTCACTCTAGTTTGCTTTAAGTTTTTCACAAAGCGATGGGCACCACCTTTAAATAAGATTTGTCAAAAGCCTTTTTGAGTTCCTTATTTTATGTCCCAGTGTGTGGTCCCATGCCTGGCAGGCAGAAGCCATTCAGTAAATATTTGAGAGTGGTATGGAATGGAAGCTCCATGCAGTCAGGGACTTTGTCTTTTATATTCCAAAATCACCAGCATCTGGTTTGCAAAAGGAACTCATAAACATATTTTATAAGAAATATATCCTGTTCTGTAGACACTGTTAGCAAGATAACTTTCATTCTCCCTTTGGAATAGTCCTGAGAAAAACTGGAATTAACTTCAGGACACTAAAAAGAAATTAAACCACAGAAATTAGCCAACAATTAATAATTAAATCATGACTGCAATTTTCTCTAAAAATTTAGGAGTAAATATTAACTATAATAACTACAATGTAGGAAAGAAAAAGAAAAAAGAACTGGAAACTTAGCATACAATATAACTCTCTTAAAATAAAAAGAAAGTGCAAGTTTAATCTTCACAGGAGTCCCTCCATAGACTCTCTGTTCTTTGACTTCCCTATCTCAAGATCTGTCCTTCCATGATACCTCTTTCCATTCTCTCCTTCCCAGCACACTCAAACTGTAACCTCTAAAAGCTAAATC
>NW_007220471.1:0-7943 GCF_000164805.1 Carlito syrichta | reverse complement strand
GGGTATTTCCTTCTCACTTTGATATACTTTACACCATATCTTTCGGGTTCTGAGAAGCGTCTGAGAAGGGAATATCTTTTATTGTTTAAAGAATTAATTAGTCAGATAAACCTGGATTTGGGTGAAAAGGGAATGAAATGAAAAAACTCTACCAAGCAATAATTATGGAGTAGTTTCTATTTAAAAACCACTCTAAATAGCAAGACAAGTTAGAGATTTATTCTATCTGATGATGATTTGTTAGACATACAATAAAAATACCAAGTGGGGGTAAGAAACTGTAAATGAGAAATTGTAGACAATAAGTGCAAATCATGAATTATCCTGGTTTTAGAATCAGAACAAAGTGGCTAAAATCACTCCCAACTGTACTAAAATAAGGATATTATAGCTAATCTGAGCTCCTTTTTATCTTCATTTTATGCCTTCCTCACCTCAGTGAGAGCATTAAATTAAATAATATATTCTAAAACACTTGGTTCTTAATGGAGATTTGGTAAATGGCAACACCCTCCGAGGGGATTTCAGAGGGGTCTGGCTGCTGGTGGGAAGTTAAGAAAGGCTCCACAGAGGTATTGGACTTGGACAGACCTTTTAAGTTTAGGTAAATATTAGTTGGATCAAGAGTAGGATGGAAGATATTGTCATCAGGGTGGCGAAGAAGGTAATAAAGAAAAAGGCAGAGGTAGGAGAAGCAGCAAATAATCAGGGAATCCTTATGAGGGTAAATCATCCAGAATGAACTTTTGTAGTCCTTCAGATCATTATAGAAAATGAGATGAAGGCTTCCTCAAGAGATCTGGAACACCAGCATCCAGAGGAGATGCCCCTATCGTGAGACAGTCTATTCCTTCCCTTTATACTCAAATTTTCCCCTTTCTCGGTCAAGGAGTGACTTCCATAAGACTTTCAGGAGAGTCTCCTTAACTTTCTGCTTCCATAGAACAGCATTGTAAGTTACATGATACCTGGCGTACAGAAGTAAGAATTTCCTACATGTTTGTTAATTGGAATGGAAACCAAAGTTGAACATATTTGTTGACTGAACAAATTGCAAATTCATTTAAATAACTCTTTATCTGATATTTTCCTACTCCTTGGTGCTTGCATATTTAGTTCCTCGCTTTCTAGAAAAATTTCTAAGCTTATGTAAGAGAATGGATCTAAAGAACTGTATGTTTTCCTGTTCCTTTCATAGTGAGACTTCCAGAATATTTTAATAATAAGAAAAAGAAAAGTACTATGTCTGTATACTTTTGGCAGCATCACTTGGCATAAACTTCTTTTCAGGCAGCTTCTCCATGTTGTGACATAACAGAGCATTTTGTTAAATCATTTTTCACTATCTTGCTTTAGATTATATGACCACTGAATGCACTTGAAGTCACACCATAGCATATACTCATAATCTAAGTCTAAGGGTTGTGTGTTTTTGTTCCAATCCAAAATTTTTAAAATCACTTTTTAAGATATTATCTATCACATTGATGTAGGGATAGTATATGAACCAGTTCTTGCGTGTAATGTAAGTTCCTCTGAAATATCTTCAGTCTTAACTTTCAAGAGCTTTCCAAAATCCCCAAAGTCAAAAATAAAGCTCTATTTGTTCTGCTGTGGCCAGAAGAGGACCTGAAGGAGAATTCTCTCTAGATTGTCCCTTTTCTTCTTCTTCTCATCATCATCCCCCATTCCCCTGAGCTTGGTAGAAGGAAACATTAGCCTTTTCCTTCTTACTGTGCTGGGGTCAGTGATAGACTGATATGGCAAAATAATAAAGAAATCTGGATTCTGTGAGATGAAATAGCTCAGGGGTTGGGTTTTTAAAGTGTAGAGTACTAAGGGAAAGAATTACAGAAAAGGAGCAGAAAGTTTGTTGGCAGGAAATAGTATTCATTATAATCACCCTCCCAATAAAACCCCAAAATATAATTAAGCTTATTTTTCCTTGGACACTGAACTTATATTTTTCAAAGTCCATTATTACTCTCAAAGTGACACAATTATAGTGATAGAGATCAGACCAGTGGTTGCCAGAGTGTAAGGTTGGGGAAAGGGTGCAACTAATGAGGGGTAAAATGAGAGAGTCTTGGTGGTGATGATACAGTTCTATATCCTGTTTGGGGTGATGGTTACTTGAATTAACATATGCAATAAAATTTAATAACGCTACACATCAAGGGGAAAAAGGTACATGTAGAAACTGGTGAAATCTGAATCTGAAAGTCTGCATTTAAGTTCATAGTATTGTACCAACGTCAATTTCTTGGTATTGACAACTTACTATAAACCTGTAAGATGTTATCGTTGGGAAGCCTGAGTGAAAGAAACATGGTAACTTCTTGTGAGTTCAAAATAATAATTTTTATTTTGAAAACCCCATTATTTGTCCACGATAAAGTTAAAACTCAGTTGTTGCCCATATTTCAGATGAGCAAACTAAGCCCAGTTGCAAATGTGAGCTGTTTGGAATCCCTTAAAAAGAACCTACATCTATGGCCAAATCCAACGAGTTTTCTGCTCATTTTTGTATCTCAGAAGATTGACCCTTGACATCAGTAGAACTGACTGTGATCATGAAATTTCCTCTATCACCAAGGGTTGTGGATGTAACGGATTGGGGATGGGACACTAGAGAAAAGAGGGTTGCTTTTATTTAATAGAGGATAATAATACTTTTGTGTATCTATGTTAGGAGATTCAGAATTCACAACTCTAGCTGCTATTTTAGAGATCTTAGATGATTTAGTTCCAAGGTAATAAATTGTGCTCACTCTAGTTTGCTTTAAGTTTTTCACAAAGCGATGGGCACCACCTTTAAATAAGATTTGTCAAAAGCCTTTTTGAGTTCCTTATTTTATGTCCCAGTGTGTGGTCCCATGCCTGGCAGGCAGAAGCCATTCAGTAAATATTTGAGAGTGGTATGGAATGGAAGCTCCATGCAGTCAGGGACTTTGTCTTTTATATTCCAAAATCACCAGCATCTGGTTTGCAAAAGGAACTCATAAACATATTTTATAAGAAATATATCCTGTTCTGTAGACACTGTTAGCAAGATAACTTTCATTCTCCCTTTGGAATAGTCCTGAGAAAAACTGGAATTAACTTCAGGACACTAAAAAGAAATTAAACCACAGAAATTAGCCAACAATTAATAATTAAATCATGACTGCAATTTTCTCTAAAAATTTAGGAGTAAATATTTACTATAATAACTACAATGTAGGAAAGAAAAAGAAAAAAGAACTGGAAACTTAGCATACAATATAACTCTCTTAAAATAAAAAGAAAGTGCAAGTTTAATCTTCACAGGAGTCCCTCCATAGACTCTCTGTTCTTTGACTTCCCTATCTCAAGATCTGTCCTTCCATGATACCTCTTTCCATTCTCTCCTTCCCAGCACACTCAAACTGTAACCTCTAAAAGCTAAATCTCAAGACTATATTTTTTTCAAAGAATGTTGGCTCTTTTTTTTAACTTTAATAAATCAACCCTGTGTTTAGGGACATACTCTCTCTTGTCCAGTATGGACCTCCAGGTGTTGTGCCAAGTAAGAGAGCTACCCCATTCTGGGGCGTGTGTTGCCTCTTTCCTGTGATTCAGAGGTCAGACAGAAGGTATTTCAGGTATGGAACAACTTGGAAAAGATGAAGAGGCAAAAAACAAATATAAGACTTTGTGGGATGGGAGAGGTTTATCAGGTAGAATATACAGCAAAAGATGCCCAGATCAATCTGGTAATGGAGACCAGTAGAGAGTTTATAAAAGAAAACATAGCTGACATCCCATGATGCACTGCCTGGCCTGACTCCTTCCTCCCTCTTTTCAGCTTCATTTCCCATAATCCCCTCGGCCATCTGCTCAAGCAATGCCAGGCTTCTTTCTTTTCCTCTTATTTCTCAGGCTGTTCCCGCTCCTTTTCTTGGTGGGGGATCTAGTCAGTTATTTTTTTAAATTGTGATATAATTCACGTACTATAAAATTCACCCTTTAAAGTTTACAATTCAGCGTTGTTTAGTGTATTTATTAAGTTGCACAAGTATTCCTGTTATCTAATTTCGGGACATTTTATCACCCCAGAAAGAAACTCATACCCATTAGCAGTCACTCATCATTCTCCCTCTCTTGCAGCTCCTGAAAACCTCTAATTCACTTTCTGTCTCTTTGGATTTGCCTATTATAGACTTTTCATAGAAATACAGTCACAAGCTATGTAGCCTTTTGTGTCTAATTTTGTTCACTTATTGTAAAGTTTACTAGATTCATCCATATCATAACATGAACACGTATTTAAATTCCTTTTATGACAAAACAGTATTATATTGTAGGGATATTCACTTTTTTCCAGTATGTACTCTGTGATATAATGTGACTTTCCTTTAGGTACCTGTCACAAGTGTAATTTACATTATTTGGTGGCTATATGATCAATGTCCAATTAATTCAAAAAGTCCAAGTCTGGAAGACCTGACACTAGCTTATCCCATTTTAAAGTATTTTAGTCACATGAATTCTTGTGTCTAACCGCTTCTCCCAAACATAGTAACAGTTCCCCAAAGAATCAACACCAGTGTAGAAGGGTTACTTGCTTGAGCCCATTTGTAAACTAAAGCAGCTCAAAGAGCTTTACCTATTTTTCTCTGGTGCTAATGTTTTAAAATTTTACATAAATAAGAATTAAAAAGTTTATAAGTGGGAAAAAATTAATAATCTATATAATGCTTTCCACACTAATGAATTTATTTGGAAAAATATAGACTATTAAAGGTTTTACAACTTGTTCTTCACAAAGGCATTTGTAACCACACATTGTAACTTTTCAATTTGGAAATTTCAGGATTTGAGTTTGAAACAAAACCATCAGGAAAAGTTAACACTTGTATAAATAAAATAACTAATTTTTATCTCAATGTTATGTCTTGAGTAAGTTCTGTATAATATAACTAAGCAACCAAAATTTCTCCCTAAAAGCTCAAAATATAAAATTAGCAGCAGATAGAATCTTTTGCTTTGTAAGTTGGATCCTTTCACAGCCTGACTTGTTGATTATATAAAAGAACTAGTCCATTTTTTTTAGATATTAAAAATTAATGTGTGATACAGCTATACTTTGGTAACTTAAGAAACTTCAAGCCAAAAGAAATCATGGGAGTTTATTTTCCTATAAATTATTTTATTGTATGCATGCATGTGTGCATGCATGTATGTATATGTGTCTGTGTGTGTCTGTTTATTGAGTTTTGTTTTTGATATTCTTTCCTCTCCTTCAGACACTTTGTACCTATTCTGTTGAAGTAGTCACATTTGTCTAAAGCCACAAAGTCTCACATTTTTCAAGATTTACTGCACATGACCTCTAACATTCTCTTTAGAGACAAATTCCATGGCAATATTTTCCAGAAACTGAGTTGTTTTTATTTTGAACTTTTTATTGTCAAATGATTGCAAATTCACAAGAAATTTCAAAAATAAAATATGATTTTTCAGATTTTTGAATTGTGTTACAATATTCATTGTATAATAAAATTTATCATCTTAACCACTCTTAAGTTCAGTGGTATTAAATACATTTATAATGTTGGACAACCATCACCATCACCCATCTTTAGAACTCTTTTCATCTTTAAAATTGAAACTCTATAACTATTAAATAATAATTGCACATTTATTTCTCCCCACATGCCCTGGCAATCACCAATCTACTTTCTATATGTTTGATTTTAACTACTGAGGGGTCTCACATAAATGCAATAATACAATATTTATCTTTTGGTGACTCTCCTATTTCCTTAGCATAATATCTTCAAGGTTTATTCATGTTATAGCATATGTGAGAATTTTCTTCCTTTTTAAGGCTAAATAGTGTTCATGTGTGTGTGTGTGTGTGTGTGTGTGTGTGTGTGTGTGTGTGTGTGTGTCTGTGCACGCACCCTATATTTTGTTTATCCATTCATTCATTGGTGGATACTTGGGTTCCTTCCATGTGTTAGCTATTATGAATAATGCTGCCATGAACATGACTAAGCATATCTCTTCAAGATCCTGTTTTCCATTATTTTGGGTATATACCCAGAAATAGAATTTCTGGATCATATAGCAATTCCATTTTCAATGTTTTGAAAAACCATCACACTGTTTTCCACACTGGAATATACCAGTTTACTTTCTCAGCAACAGTACACAAGAATTACAATTTCTCTATATCTTTGCCATGCTTCTTGTTTTTTTCTAATAGTTGCCATTGTAATTGGTATGAAGTGATATCTCATTATAGTTTTAATTTGTATTACCTTAATGATTAATTATATTGAACATCTTTCTACGTTCTTATTGACAATTGTATTTTTTTTTGGAGAAATGTCTACTCAAGTCTTTTGCACATTTTTGACTTGGATTTTGCTGTTGTTGAGTTTGAGGAGTTCTCTGTGTGTTCTGGATACTAATTCCTTACCAGTCATAAATAGCAACGTATTTTTAATCAGAACTTTGATTTTTAAAATTTAACATTGTATTGAGATGATTTAAGCTGATATTTTGCTAAAAATATATTCATAAATTTTAATACATTTAGCAAATATTGATGAAGCATCTCCTCTGTGCTAGACACTCTTTTAGATTATTGTAAATATAAATAGTAATCAGTTAAATGTCTGCCATAAATTCTACCAAACTGAAATTTCTATAGGGTAGAGTTCACTTTTTCTCAATACCAATTCTGGGAGTTACTCAGATAGTAGCATGTTCTTTTTAACAGTGAAGAAAAAAAGACTCTGGGCCTTAAGGGTATGTCCACATTCCATACCTAATTTGGAACTGGTCCAGAAACAGGACTCAGATGTTTAGACTTCCAGGACAAAGTTTCTACCACAGCTGAGATCTTCATCTGTGCATTGTTTGTTAAGCAAACAAAGAATGCAAGAATATTTAAAGGTAAACATTTTGAGAAAGTCTGAAGGAAAAAAATTAAAAGCAATAGTTTGGTGATATGTAGTTAGGTTGTAGTTTAAATTGTAAGAAATAATAATGAACAAAAGAATTCAAAATGGGTAACTTGGGCAAGAGAAAACTGTCTCTCTTTTTTTTGTAATAGATCAAATATACCTTCACAATTGTTGATATGTTATAGAGGGTGAATTCCAGGTAATCCTCCACTCCAGAGATGAGAGATTGACATCTTTCCATTTTGATGGGAGGGCTTACCAAGTTGTCCAGTTTGGTCTTGAAACCCTGGGCTCAGGCAGTCCTCTCACCTCTGCCTCCCAAAGTGCTGGGATTATAGGCATGAGTGACCACACCTGATAAATCTGAATATTTTCAAATAACAAGTGGGGAAAATAACATGGAGTTAGTATACTTAATGAGCAGCCATTTTAACATTGCCTAGATCTGTCATGTTTCTCCAGCAGTTCATTCTACCCTCTAATCACTAGCCATGGACAGAAACAGTTTCTCAAAGGTAACTATTGATAATTGTTTTACAACCCCCTCTCCAACTTGTTTTGTAAAATTAGCTTCTCTATTTCAAGTATTTGCCTCCACCCCTAAGACCCAACTTAACCTAATCAGCCTTTCATAACCTTCGTGACCTTCATGACACAGACCCTATCAACATGGCAGCTGTCATGTAACTGACTCATCCGTTTGCCTGCTGTCCATTACCTGAAGTCAGATAATGCTTACCTGTGTTTGCCTGTCCTTTGGGATGACGTGGAGGAGAACACACGCAATCAATCACCTTAATGATCTATCCCCATCAAAGGGAAGATTTAAAAAGCATTCAACTTCAAATAGTAGTCACCATTGCCTTGCTAAACACTGGCCAGACCACACGCTCATTGAGCTGCAGCCAGACCACCATGTTTCCTAGCTTTGGCCTCCCTCCTCTACCTTGGGGAGATGAATCTCCTCTCTCTCTCTCTCTCTCTCTCTCTCTCTCTCTCTCTCTC
>NW_007220470.1:0-662 GCF_000164805.1 Carlito syrichta | reverse complement strand
CAAGTTAGAGATTTATTCTATCTGATGATGATTTGTTAGACATACAATAAAAATACCAAGTGGGGGTAAGAAACTGTAAATGAGAAATTGTAGACAATAAGTGCAAATCATGAATTATCCTGGTTTTAGAATCAGAACAAAGTGGCTAAAATCACTCCCAACTGTACTAAAATAAGGATATTATAGCTAATCTGAGCTCCTTTTTATCTTCATTTTATGCCTTCCTCACCTCAGTGAGAGCATTAAATTAAATAATATATTCTAAAACACTTGGTTCTTAATGGAGATTTGGTAAATGGCAACACCCTCCCAGGGGACTTCAGAGGGGTCTGGCTGCTGGTGGGAAGTTAAGAAAGGCTCCACAGAGGTATTGGACTTGGACAGACCTTTTAAGTTTAGGTAAATATTAGTTGGATCAAGAGTAGGATGGAAGATATTGTCATCAGGGTGGCGAAGAAGGTAATAAAGAAAAAGGCAGAGGTAGGAGAAGCAGCAAATAATCACGGAATCCTTATGAGGGTAAATCATCCAGAATGAACTTTTGTAGTCCTTCAGATCATTATAGAAAATGAGATGAAGGCTTCCTCAAGAGATCTGGAACACCAGCATCCAGAGGAGATGCCCCTATCGTGAGACAGTCTATTCCTTCCCTTTATACTCAA
>NW_007220469.1:0-3266 GCF_000164805.1 Carlito syrichta | reverse complement strand
ATGGAGTAGTTTCTATTTAAAAACCACTCTAAATAGCAAGACAAGTTAGAGATTTATTCTATCTGATGATGATTTGTTAGACATACAATAAAAATACCAAGTGGGGGTAAGAAACTGTAAATGAGAAATTGTAGACAATAAGTGCAAATCATGAATTATCCTGGTTTTAGAATCAGAACAAAGTGGCTAAAATCACTCCCAACTGTACTAAAATAAGGATATTATAGCTAATCTGAGCTCCTTTTTATCTTCATTTTATGCCTTCCTCACCTCAGTGAGAGCATTAAATTAAATAATATATTCTAAAACACTTGGTTCTTAATGGAGATTTGGTAAATGGCAACACCCTCCCAGGGGACTTCAGAGGGGTCTGGCTGCTGGTGGGAAGTTAAGAAAGGCTCCACAGAGGTATTGGACTTGGACAGACCTTTTAAGTTTAGGTAAATATTAGTTGGATCAAGAGTAGGATGGAAGATATTGTCATCAGGGTGGCGAAGAAGGTAATAAAGAAAAAGGCAGAGGTAGGAGAAGCAGCAAATAATCAGGGAATCCTTATGAGGGTAAATCATCCAGAATGAACTTTTGTAGTCCTTCAGATCATTATAGAAAATGAGATGAAGGCTTCCTCAAGAGATCTGGAACACCAGCATCCAGAGGAGATGCCCCTATCGTGAGACAGTCTATTCCTTCCCTTTATACTCAAATTTTCCCCTTTCTCGGTCAAGGAGTGACTTCCATAAGACTTTCAGGAGAGTCTCCTTAACTTTCTGCTTCCATAGAACAGCATTGTAAGTTACATGATACCTGGCGTACAGAAGTAAGAATTTCCTACATGTTTGTTAATTGGAATGGAAACCAAAGTTGAACATATTTGTTGACTGAACAAATTGCAAATTCATTTAAATAACTCTTTATCTGATATTTTCCTACTCCTTGGTGCTTGCATATTTAGTTCCTCGCTTTCTAGAAAAATTTCTAAGCTTATGTAAGAGAATGGATCTAAAGAACTGTATGTTTTCCTGTTCCTTTCATAGTGAGACTTCCAGAATATTTTAATAATAAGAAAAAGAAAAGTACTATGTCTGTATACTTTTGGCAGCATCACTTGGCATAAACTTCTTTTCAGGCAGCTTCTCCATGTTGTGACATAACAGAGCATTTTGTTAAATCATTTTTCACTATCTTGCTTTAGATTATATGACCACTGAATGCACTTGAAGTCACACCATAGCATATACTCATAATCTAAGTCTAAGGGTTGTGTGTTTTTGTTCCAATCCAAAATTTTTAAAATCACTTTTTAAGATATTATCTATCACATTGATGTAGGGATAGTATATGAACCAGTTCTTGCGTGTAATGTAAGTTCCTCTGAAATATCTTCAGTCTTAACTTTCAAGAGCTTTCCAAAATCCCCAAAGTCAAAAATAAAGCTCTATTTGTTCTGCTGTGGCCAGAAGAGGACCTGAAGGAGAATTCTCTCTAGATTGTCCCTTTTCTTCTTCTTCTCATCATCATCCCCCATTCCCCTGAGCTTGGTAGAAGGAAACATTAGCCTTTTCCTTCTTACTGTGCTGGGGTCAGTGATAGACTGATATGGCAAAATAATAAAGAAATCTGGATTCTGTGAGATGAAATAGCTCAGGGGTTGGGTTTTTAAAGTGTAGAGTACTAAGGGAAAGAATTACAGAAAAGGAGCAGAAAGTTTGTTGGCAGGAAATAGTATTCATTATAATCACCCTCCCAATAAAACCCCAAAATATAATTAAGCTTATTTTTCCTTGGACACTGAACTTATATTTTTCAAAGTCCATTATTACTCTCAAAGTGACACAATTATAGTGATAGAGATCAGACCAGTGGTTGCCAGAGTGTAAGGTTGGGGAAAGGGTGCAACTAATGAGGGGTAAAATGAGAGAGTCTTGGTGGTGATGATACAGTTCTATATCCTGTTTGGGGTGATGGTTACTTGAATTAACATATGCAATAAAATTTAATAACGCTACACATCAAGGGGAAAAAGGTACATGTAGAAACTGGTGAAATCTGAATCTGAAAGTCTGCATTTAAGTTCATAGTATTGTACCAACGTCAATTTCTTGGTATTGACAACTTACTATAAACCTGTAAGATGTTATCGTTGGGAAGCCTGAGTGAAAGAAACATGGTAACTTCTTGTGAGTTCAAAATAATAATTTTTATTTTGAAAACCCCATTATTTGTCCACGATAAAGTTAAAACTCAGTTGTTGCCCATATTTCAGATGAGCAAACTAAGCCCAGTTGCAAATGTGAGCTGTTTGGAATCCCTTAAAAAGAACCTACATCTATGGCCAAATCCAACGAGTTTTCTGCTCATTTTTGTATCTCAGAAGATTGACCCTTGACATCAGTAGAACTGACTGTGATCATGAAATTTCCTCTATCACCAAGGGTTGTGGATGTAACGGATTGGGGATGGGACACTAGAGAAAAGAGGGTTGCTTTTATTTAATAGAGGATAATAATACTTTTGGGTATCTATGTTAGGAGATTCAGAATTCACAACTCTAGCTGCTATTTTAGAGATCTTAGATGATTTAGTTCCAAGGTAATAAATTGTGCTCACTCTAGTTTGCTTTAAGTTTTTCACAAAGCGATGGGCACCACCTTTAAATAAGATTTGTCAAAAGCCTTTTTGAGTTCCTTATTTTATGTCCCAGTGTGTGGTCCCATGCCTGGCAGGCAGAAGCCATTCAGTAAATATTTGAGAGTGGTATGGAATGGAAGCTCCATGCAGTCAGGGACTTTGTCTTTTATATTCCAAAATCACCAGCATCTGGTTTGCAAAAGGAACTCATAAACATATTTTATAAGAAATATATCCTGTTCTGTAGACACTGTTAGCAAGATAACTTTCATTCTCCCTTTGGAATAGTCCTGAGAAAAACTGGAATTAACTTCAGGACACTAAAAAGAAATTAAACCACAGAAATTAGCCAACAATTAATAATTAAATCATGACTGCAATTTTCTCTAAAAATTTAGGAGTAAATATTAACTATAATAACTACAATGTAGGAAAGAAAAAGAAAAAAGAACTGGAAACTTAGCATACAATATAACTCTCTTAAAATAAAAAGAAAGTGCAAGTTTAATCTTCACAGGAGTCCCTCCATAGACTCTCTGTTCTTTGACTTCCCTATCTCAAGATCTGTCCTTCCATGATACCTCTTTCCATTCTCTCCTTCCCAGCACACTCAAACTGTAACCTCTAAAAGCTAAATC
>NW_007220468.1:0-3012 GCF_000164805.1 Carlito syrichta | reverse complement strand
TTTATGCCTTCCTCACCTCAGTGAGAGCATTAAATTAAATAATATATTCTAAAACACTTGGTTCTTAATGGAGATTTGGTAAATGGCAACACCCTCCGAGGGGATTTCAGAGGGGTCTGGCTGCTGGTGGGAAGTTAAGAAAGGCTCCACAGAGGTATTGGACTTGGACAGACCTTTTAAGTTTAGGTAAATATTAGTTGGATCAAGAGTAGGATGGAAGATATTGTCATCAGGGTGGCGAAGAAGGTAATAAAGAAAAAGGCAGAGGTAGGAGAAGCAGCAAATAATCAGGGAATCCTTATGAGGGTAAATCATCCAGAATGAACTTTTGTAGTCCTTCAGATCATTATAGAAAATGAGATGAAGGCTTCCTCAAGAGATCTGGAACACCAGCATCCAGAGGAGATGCCCCTATCGTGAGACAGTCTATTCCTTCCCTTTATACTCAAATTTTCCCCTTTCTCGGTCAAGGAGTGACTTCCATAAGACTTTCAGGAGAGTCTCCTTAACTTTCTGCTTCCATAGAACAGCATTGTAAGTTACATGATACCTGGCGTACAGAAGTAAGAATTTCCTACATGTTTGTTAATTGGAATGGAAACCAAAGTTGAACATATTTGTTGACTGAACAAATTGCAAATTCATTTAAATAACTCTTTATCTGATATTTTCCTACTCCTTGGTGCTTGCATATTTAGTTCCTCGCTTTCTAGAAAAATTTCTAAGCTTATGTAAGAGAATGGATCTAAAGAACTGTATGTTTTCCTGTTCCTTTCATAGTGAGACTTCCAGAATATTTTAATAATAAGAAAAAGAAAAGTACTATGTCTGTATACTTTTGGCAGCATCACTTGGCATAAACTTCTTTTCAGGCAGCTTCTCCATGTTGTGACATAACAGAGCATTTTGTTAAATCATTTTTCACTATCTTGCTTTAGATTATATGACCACTGAATGCACTTGAAGTCACACCATAGCATATACTCATAATCTAAGTCTAAGGGTTGTGTGTTTTTGTTCCAATCCAAAATTTTTAAAATCACTTTTTAAGATATTATCTATCACATTGATGTAGGGATAGTATATGAACCAGTTCTTGCGTGTAATGTAAGTTCCTCTGAAATATCTTCAGTCTTAACTTTCAAGAGCTTTCCAAAATCCCCAAAGTCAAAAATAAAGCTCTATTTGTTCTGCTGTGGCCAGAAGAGGACCTGAAGGAGAATTCTCTCTAGATTGTCCCTTTTCTTCTTCTTCTCATCATCATCCCCCATTCCCCTGAGCTTGGTAGAAGGAAACATTAGCCTTTTCCTTCTTACTGTGCTGGGGTCAGTGATAGACTGATATGGCAAAATAATAAAGAAATCTGGATTCTGTGAGATGAAATAGCTCAGGGGTTGGGTTTTTAAAGTGTAGAGTACTAAGGGAAAGAATTACAGAAAAGGAGCAGAAAGTTTGTTGGCAGGAAATAGTATTCATTATAATCACCCTCCCAATAAAACCCCAAAATATAATTAAGCTTATTTTTCCTTGGACACTGAACTTATATTTTTCAAAGTCCATTATTACTCTCAAAGTGACACAATTATAGTGATAGAGATCAGACCAGTGGTTGCCAGAGTGTAAGGTTGGGGAAAGGGTGCAACTAATGAGGGGTAAAATGAGAGAGTCTTGGTGGTGATGATACAGTTCTATATCCTGTTTGGGGTGATGGTTACTTGAATTAACATATGCAATAAAATTTAATAACGCTACACATCAAGGGGAAAAAGGTACATGTAGAAACTGGTGAAATCTGAATCTGAAAGTCTGCATTTAAGTTCATAGTATTGTACCAACGTCAATTTCTTGGTATTGACAACTTACTATAAACCTGTAAGATGTTATCGTTGGGAAGCCTGAGTGAAAGAAACATGGTAACTTCTTGTGAGTTCAAAATAATAATTTTTATTTTGAAAACCCCATTATTTGTCCACGATAAAGTTAAAACTCAGTTGTTGCCCATATTTCAGATGAGCAAACTAAGCCCAGTTGCAAATGTGAGCTGTTTGGAATCCCTTAAAAAGAACCTACATCTATGGCCAAATCCAACGAGTTTTCTGCTCATTTTTGTATCTCAGAAGATTGACCCTTGACATCAGTAGAACTGACTGTGATCATGAAATTTCCTCTATCACCAAGGGTTGTGGATGTAACGGATTGGGGATGGGACACTAGAGAAAAGAGGGTTGCTTTTATTTAATAGAGGATAATAATACTTTTGTGTATCTATGTTAGGAGATTCAGAATTCACAACTCTAGCTGCTATTTTAGAGATCTTAGATGATTTAGTTCCAAGGTAATAAATTGTGCTCACTCTAGTTTGCTTTAAGTTTTTCACAAAGCGATGGGCACCACCTTTAAATAAGATTTGTCAAAAGCCTTTTTGAGTTCCTTATTTTATGTCCCAGTGTGTGGTCCCATGCCTGGCAGGCAGAAGCCATTCAGTAAATATTTGAGAGTGGTATGGAATGGAAGTTCCATACAGTCAGGGACTTTGTCTTTTATATTCCAAAATCACCAGCATCTGGTTTGCAAAAGGAACTCATAAACATATTTTATAAGAAATATATCCTGTTCTGTAGACACTGTTAGCAAGATAACTTTCATTCTCCCTTTGGAATAGTCCTGAGAAAAACTGGAATTAACTTCAGGACACTAAAAAGAAATTAAACCACAGAAATTAGCCAACAATTAATAATTAAATCATGACTGCAATTTTCTCTAAAAATTTAGGAGTAAATATTAACTATAATAACTACAATGTAGGAAAGAAAAAGAAAAAAGAACTGGAAACTTAGCATACAATATAACTCTCTTAAAATAAAAAGAAAGTGCAAGTTTAATCTTCACAGGAGTCCCTCCATAGACTCTCTGTTCTTTGACTTCCCTATCTCAAGATCTGTCCTTCCATGATACCTCTTTCCATTCTCTCCTTCCCAGCACACTCAAACTGTAACCTCTAAAAGCTAAATC
>NW_007220467.1:0-7485 GCF_000164805.1 Carlito syrichta | reverse complement strand
AATAATATATTCTAAAACACTTGGTTCTAATGGAGATTGGTAAATGGCAACACCTCCGAAGGGGATTTCAGAGGGGTCTGGCTGCTGGTGGGAAGTTAAGAAAGGCTCCACAGAGGTATTGGACTTGGACAGACCTTTTAAGTTTAGGTAAATATTAGTTGGATCAAGAGTAGGATGGAAGATATTGTCATCAGGGTGGCGAAGAAGGTAATAAAGAAAAAGGCAGAGGTAGGAGAAGCAGCAAATAATCAGGGAATCCTTATGAGGGTAAATCATCCAGAATGAACTTTTGTAGTCCTTCAGATCATTATAGAAAATGAGATGAAGGCTTCCTCAAGAGATCTGGAACACCAGCATCCAGAGGAGATGCCCCTATCGTGAGACAGTCTATTCCTTCCCTTTATACTCAAATTTTCCCCTTTCTCGGTCAAGGAGTGACTTCCATAAGACTTTCAGGAGAGTCTCCTTAACTTTCTGCTTCCATAGAACAGCATTGTAAGTTACATGATACCTGGCGTACAGAAGTAAGAATTTCCTACATGTTTGTTAATTGGAATGGAAACCAAAGTTGAACATATTTGTTGACTGAACAAATTGCAAATTCATTTAAATAACTCTTTATCTGATATTTTCCTACTCCTTGGTGCTTGCATATTTAGTTCCTCGCTTTCTAGAAAAATTTCTAAGCTTATGTAAGAGAATGGATCTAAAGAACTGTATGTTTTCCTGTTCCTTTCATAGTGAGACTTCCAGAATATTTTAATAATAAGAAAAAGAAAAGTACTATGTCTGTATACTTTTGGCAGCATCACTTGGCATAAACTTCTTTTCAGGCAGCTTCTCCATGTTGTGACATAACAGAGCATTTTGTTAAATCATTTTTCACTATCTTGCTTTAGATTATATGACCACTGAATGCACTTGAAGTCACACCATAGCATATACTCATAATCTAAGTCTAAGGGTTGTGTGTTTTTGTTCCAATCCAAAATTTTTAAAATCACTTTTTAAGATATTATCTATCACATTGATGTAGGGATAGTATATGAACCAGTTCTTGCGTGTAATGTAAGTTCCACTGAAATATCTTCAGTCTTAACTTTCAAGAGCTTTCCAAAATCCCCAAAGTCAAAAATAAAGCTCTATTTGTTCTGCTGTGGCCAGAAGAGGACCTGAAGGAGAATTCTCTCTAGATTGTCCCTTTTCTTCTTCTTCTCATCATCATCCCCCATTCCCCTGAGCTTGGTAGAAGGAAACATTAGCCTTTTCCTTCTTACTGTGCTGGGGTCAGTGATAGACTGATATGGCAAAATAATAAAGAAATCTGGATTCTGTGAGATGAAATAGCTCAGGGGTTGGGTTTTTAAAGTGTAGAGTACTAAGGGAAAGAATTACAGAAAAGGAGCAGAAAGTTTGTTGGCAGGAAATAGTATTCATTATAATCACCCTCCCAATAAAACCCCAAAATATAATTAAGCTTATTTTTCCTTGGACACTGAACTTATATTTTTCAAAGTCCATTATTACTCTCAAAGTGACACAATTATAGTGATAGAGATCAGACCAGTGGTTGCCAGAGTGTAAGGTTGGGGAAAGGGTGCAACTAATGAGGGGTAAAATGAGAGAGTCTTGGTGGTGATGATACAGTTCTATATCCTGTTTGGGGTGATGGTTACTTGAATTAACATATGCAATAAAATTTAATAACGCTACACATCAAGGGGAAAAAGGTACATGTAGAAACTGGTGAAATCTGAATCTGAAAGTCTGCATTTAAGTTCATAGTATTGTACCAACGTCAATTTCTTGGTATTGACAACTTACTATAAACCTGTAAGATGTTATCGTTGGGAAGCCTGAGTGAAAGAAACATGGTAACTTCTTGTGAGTTCAAAATAATAATTTTTATTTTGAAAACCCCATTATTTGTCCACGATAAAGTTAAAACTCAGTTGTTGCCCATATTTCAGATGAGCAAACTAAGCCCAGTTGCAAATGTGAGCTGTTTGGAATCCCTTAAAAAGAACCTACATCTATGGCCAAATCCAACGAGTTTTCTGCTCATTTTTGTATCTCAGAAGATTGACCCTTGACATCAGTAGAACTGACTGTGATCATGAAATTTCCTCTATCACCAAGGGTTGTGGATGTAACGGATTGGGGATGGGACACTAGAGAAAAGAGGGTTGCTTTTATTTAATAGAGGATAATAATACTTTTGTGTATCTATGTTAGGAGATTCAGAATTCACAACTCTAGCTGCTATTTTAGAGATCTTAGATGATTTAGTTCCAAGGTAATAAATTGTGCTCACTCTAGTTTGCTTTAAGTTTTTCACAAAGCGATGGGCACCACCTTTAAATAAGATTTGTCAAAAGCCTTTTTGAGTTCCTTATTTTATGTCCCAGTGTGTGGTCCCATGCCTGGCAGGCAGAAGCCATTCAGTAAATATTTGAGAGTGGTATGGAATGGAAGCTCCATGCAGTCAGGGACTTTGTCTTTTATATTCCAAAATCACCAGCATCTGGTTTGCAAAAGGAACTCATAAACATATTTTATAAGAAATATATCCTGTTCTGTAGACACTGTTAGCAAGATAACTTTCATTCTCCCTTTGGAATAGTCCTGAGAAAAACTGGAATTAACTTCAGGACACTAAAAAGAAATTAAACCACAGAAATTAGCCAACAATTAATAATTAAATCATGACTGCAATTTTCTCTAAAAATGTAGGAGTAAATATTTACTATAATAACTACAATGTAGGAAAGAAAAAGAAAAAAGAACTGGAAACTTAGCATAAAATATAACTCTCTTAAAATAAAAAGAAAGTGCAAGTTTAATCTTCACAGGAGTCCCTCCATAGACTCTCTGTTCTTTGACTTCCCTATCTCAAGATCTGTCCTTCCATGATACCTCTTTCCATTCTCTCCTTCCCAGCACACTCAAACTGTAACCTCTAAAAGCTAAATCTCCAAGACTATATTTTTTTCAAAGAATGTTGGCTCTTTTTTTTAACTTTAATAAATCAACCCTGTGTTTAGGGACCTACTCTCTCTTGTCCAGTATGGACCTCCAGGTGTTGTGCCAAGTAAGAGAGCTACCCCATTCTGGGGCGTGTGTTGCCTCTTTCCTGTGATTCAGAGGTCAGACAGAAGGTATTTCAGGTATGGAACAACTTGGAAAAGATGAAGAGGCAAAAAACAAATATAAGGCTTTGTGGGATGGGAGAGGTTTATCAGGTAGAATATACAGCAAAAGATGCCCAGATCAATCTGGTAATGGAGACCAGTAGAGAGTTTATAAAAGAAAACATAGCTGACATCCCATGATGCACTGCCTGGCCTGACTCCTTCCTCCCTCTTTTCAGCTTCATTTCCCATAATCCCCTTGGCCATCTGCTCAAGCAATGCCAGGCTTCTTTCTTTTCCTCTTATTTCTCAGGCTGTTCCCGCTCCTTTTCTTGGTGGGGGATCTAGTCAGTTATTTTTTTAAATTGTGATATAATTCACGTACTATAAAATTCACCCTTTAAAGTTTACAATTCAGCGTTGTTTAGTGTATTTATTAAGTTGCACAAGTATTCCTGTTATCTAATTTCGGGACATTTTATCACCCCAGAAAGAAACTCATACCCATTAGCAGTCACTCATCATTCTCCCTCTCTTGCAGCTCCTGAAAACCTCTAATCCACTTTCTGTCTCTTTGGATTTGCCTATTATAGACTTTTCATAGAAATACAGTCACAAGCTATGTAGCCTTTTGTGTCTAATTTTGTTCACTTATTGTAAAGTTTACTAGATTCATCCATATCATAACATGAACACGTATTTAAATTCCTTTTATGACAAAACAGTATTATATTGTAGGGATATTCACTTTTTTCCAGTATGTACTCTGTGATATAATGTGACTTTCCTTTAGGTACCTGTCACAAGTGTAATTTACATTATTTGGTGGCTATATGATCAATGTCCAATTAATTCAAAAAGTCCAAGTCTGGAAGACCTGACACTAGCTTATCCCATTTTAAAGTATTTTAGTCACATGAATTCTTGTGTCTAACCGCTTCTCCCAAACATAGTAACAGTTCCCCAAAGAATCAACACCAGTGTAGAAGGGTTACTTGCTTGAGCCCATTTGTAAACTAAAGCAGCTCAAAGAGCTTTACCTATTTTTCTCTGGTGCTAATGTTTTAAAATTTTACATAAATAAGAATTAAAAAGTTTATAAGTGGGAAAAAATTAATAATCTATATAATGCTTTCCACACTAATGAATTTATTTGGAAAAATATAGACTATTAAAGGTTTTACAACTTGTTCTTCACAAAGGCATTTGTAACCACACATTGTAACTTTTCAATTTGGAAATTTCAGGATTTGAGTTTGAAACAAAACCATCAGGAAAAGTTAACACTTGTATAAATAAAATAACTAATTTTTATCTCAATGTTATGTCTTGAGTAAGTTCTGTATAATATAACTAAGCAACCAAAATTTCTCCCTAAAAGCTCAAAATATAAAATTAGCAGCAGATAGAATCTTTTGCTTTGTAAGTTGGATCCTTTCACAGCCTGACTTGTTGATTATATAAAAGAACTAGTCCATTTTTTTTAGATATTAAAAATTAATGTGTGATACAGCTATACTTTGGTAACTTAAGAAACTTCAAGCCAAAAGAAATCATGGGAGTTTATTTTCCTATAAATTATTTTATTGTATGCATGCATGTGTGCATGCATGTATGTATATGTGTCTGTGTGTGTCTGTTTATTGAGTTTTGTTTTTGATATTCTTTCCTCTCCTTCAGACACTTTGTACCTATTCTGTTGAAGTAGTCACATTTGTCTAAAGCCACAAAGTCTCACATTTTTCAAGATTTACTGCACATGACCTCTAACATTCTCTTTAGAGACAAATTCCATGGCAATATTTTCCAGAAACTGAGTTGTTTTTATTTTGAACTTTTTATTGTCAAATGATTGCAAATTCACAAGAAATTTCAAAAATAAAATATGATTTTTCAGATTTTTGAATTGTGTTACAATATTCATTGTATAATAAAATTTATCATCTTAACCACTCTTAAGTTCAGTGGTATTAAATACATTTATAATGTTGGACAACCATCACCATCACCCATCTTTAGAACTCTTTTCATCTTTAAAATTGAAACTCTATAACTATTAAATAATAATTGCACATTTATTTCTCCCCACATGCCCTGGCAATCACCAATCTACTTTCTATATGTTTGATTTTAACTACTGAGGGGTCTCACATAAATGCAATAATACAATATTTATCTTTTGGTGACTCTCCTATTTCCTTAGCATAATATCTTCAAGGTTTATTCATGTTATAGCATATGTGAGAATTTTCTTCCTTTTTAAGGCTAAATAGTGTTCATGTGTGTGTGTGTGTGTGTGTGTGTGTGTGTGTGTGTGTGTGTGTGTGTCTGTGCACGCACCCTATATTTTGTTTATCCATTCATTCATTGGTGGATACTTGGGTTCCTTCCATGTGTTAGCTATTATGAATAATGCTGCCATGAACATGACTAAGCATATCTCTTCAAGATCCTGTTTTCCATTATTTTGGGTATATACCCAGAAATAGAATTTCTGGATCATATAGCAATTCCATTTTCAATGTTTTGAAAAACCATCACACTGTTTTCCACACTGGAATATACCAGTTTACTTTCTCAGCAACAGTACACAAGAATTACAATTTCTCTATATCTTTGCCATGCTTCTTGTTTTTTTCTAATAGTTGCCATTGTAATTGGTATGAAGTGATATCTCATTATAGTTTTAATTTGTATTACCTTAATGATTAATTATATTGAACATCTTTCTACGTTCTTATTGACAATTGTATTTTTTTTTGGAGAAATGTCTACTCAAGTCTTTTGCACATTTTTGACTTGGATTTTGCTGTTGTTGAGTTTGAGGAGTTCTCTGTGTGTTCTGGATACTAATTCCTTACCAGTCATAAATAGCAACGTATTTTTAATCAGAACTTTGATTTTTAAAATTTAACATTGTATTGAGATGATTTAAGCTGATATTTGCTAAAAATATATTCATAAATTTTAATACATTAGCAAATATTGATGAAGCATCTCCTCTGTGCTAGACACTCTTTAGATTATTGTAAATATAAATAGTAATCAGTTAAATGTCTGCCATAAATTCTACCAAACTGAAATTTCTATAGGGTAGAGTTCACTTTTTCTCAATACCAATTCTGGGAGTTACTCAGATAGTAGCATGTTCTTTTTAAACAGTGAAGAAAAAAAGACTCTGGGCCTTAAGGGTATGTCCACATTCCATACCTAATTTGGAACTGGTCCAGAAACAGGACTCAGATGTTTAGACTTCCAGGACAAAGTTTCTACCACAGCTGAGATCTTCATCTGTGCATTGTTTGTTAAGCAAACAAAGAATGCAAGAATATTTAAAGGTAAACATTTTGAGAAAGTCTGAAGGAAAAAAATTAAAAGCAATAGTTTGGTGATATGTAGTTAGGTTGTAGTTTAAATTGCAAGAAATAATAATGAACAAAAGAATTCAAAATGGGTAACTTGGGCAAGAGAAAACTGTCTCTCTTTTTTTTGTAATAGATCAAATATACCTTCACAATTGTTGATATGTTATAGAGGGTGAATTCCAGGTAATCCTCCACTCCAGAGATGAGAGATTGACATCTTTCCATTTTGATGGGAGGGCTTACCAAGTTGTCCAGTTTGGTCTTGAAACCCTGGGCTCAGGCAGTCCTCTCACCTCTGCCTCCCAAAGTGGTGGGATTATAGGCATGAGTGACCACACCTGATAAATCTGAATATTTTCAAATAACAAGTGGGGAAAATAACATGGAGTTAGTATACTTAATGAGCAGCCATTTTAACATTGCCTAGATCTGTCATGTTTCTCCAGCAGTTCATTCTACCCTCTAATCACTAGCCATGGACAGAAACAGTTTCTCAAAGGTAACTATTGATAATTGTTTTACAACCCCCTCTCCAACTTGTTTTGTAAAATTAGCTTCTCTATTTCAAGTATTTGCCTCCACCCCTAAGACCCAACTTAACCTAATCAGCCTTTCATAACCTTCGTGACCTTCATGACACAGACCCTATCAACATGGCAGCTGTCATGTAACTGACTCATCCGTTTGCCTGCTGTCCATTACCTGAAGTCAGATAATGCTTACCTGTGTTTGCCTGTCCTTTGGGATGACGTGGAGGAGAACACACGCAATCAATCACCTTAATGATCTATCCCCATCAAAGGGAAGATTTAAAAAGCATTCAACTTCAAATAGTAGTCACCATTGCCTTGCTAAACACTGGCCAGACCACACGCTCATTGAGCTGCAGCCAGACCACCATGTTTCCTAGCTTTGGCCTCCCTCCTCTACCTTGGGGAGATGAATCTCCTCTCTCTCTCTCTCTCTCTCTCTCTCTCTCTCTCTCTCTC
>NW_007220466.1:0-7490 GCF_000164805.1 Carlito syrichta | reverse complement strand
AATAATATATTCTAAAACACTTGGTTCTAATGGAGATTGGTAAATGGCAACACCTCCGAAGGGGATTTCAGAGGGGTCTGGCTGCTGGTGGGAAGTTAAGAAAGGCTCCACAGAGGTATTGGACTTGGACAGACCTTTTAAGTTTAGGTAAATATTAGTTGGATCAAGAGTAGGATGGAAGATATTGTCATCAGGGTGGCGAAGAAGGTAATAAAGAAAAAGGCAGAGGTAGGAGAAGCAGCAAATAATCAGGGAATCCTTATGAGGGTAAATCATCCAGAATGAACTTTTGTAGTCCTTCAGATCATTATAGAAAATGAGATGAAGGCTTCCTCAAGAGATCTGGAACACCAGCATCCAGAGGAGATGCCCCTATCGTGAGACAGTCTATTCCTTCCCTTTATACTCAAATTTTCCCCTTTCTCGGTCAAGGAGTGACTTCCATAAGACTTTCAGGAGAGTCTCCTTAACTTTCTGCTTCCATAGAACAGCATTGTAAGTTACATGATACCTGGCGTACAGAAGTAAGAATTTCCTACATGTTTGTTAATTGGAATGGAAACCAAAGTTGAACATATTTGTTGACTGAACAAATTGCAAATTCATTTAAATAACTCTTTATCTGATATTTTCCTACTCCTTGGTGCTTGCATATTTAGTTCCTCGCTTTCTAGAAAAATTTCTAAGCTTATGTAAGAGAATGGATCTAAAGAACTGTATGTTTTCCTGTTCCTTTCATAGTGAGACTTCCAGAATATTTTAATAATAAGAAAAGAAAAAGTACTATGTCTGTATACTTTTGGCAGCATCACTTGGCATAAACTTCTTTTCAGGCAGCTTCTTCCATGTTGTGACATAACAGAGCATTTTGTTAAATCATTTTTTCACTATCTTGCTTTTAGATTATATGACCACTGAATGCACTTGAAGTCACACCATAGCATATACTCATAATCTAAGTCTAAGGGTTGTGTGTTTTTGTTCCAATCCAAAATTTTTAAAATCACTTTTTAAGATATTATCTATCACATTGATGTAGGGATAGTATATGAACCAGTTCTTGCGTGTAATGTAAGTTCCTCTGAAATATCTTCAGTCTTAACTTTCAAGAGCTTTCCAAAATCCCCAAAGTCAAAAATAAAGCTCTATTTGTTCTGCTGTGGCCAGAAGAGGACCTGAAGGAGAATTCTCTCTAGATTGTCCCTTTTCTTCTTCTTCTCATCATCATCCCCCATTCCCCTGAGCTTGGTAGAAGGAAACATTAGCCTTTTCCTTCTTACTGTGCTGGGGTCAGTGATAGACTGATATGGCAAAATAATAAAGAAATCTGGATTCTGTGAGATGAAATAGCTCAGGGGTTGGGTTTTTAAAGTGTAGAGTACTAAGGGAAAGAATTACAGAAAAGGAGCAGAAAGTTTGTTGGCAGGAAATAGTATTCATTATAATCACCCTCCCAATAAAACCCCAAAATATAATTAAGCTTATTTTTCCTTGGACACTGAACTTATATTTTTCAAAGTCCATTATTACTCTCAAAGTGACACAATTATAGTGATAGAGATCAGACCAGTGGTTGCCAGAGTGTAAGGTTGGGGAAAGGGTGCAACTAATGAGGGGTAAAATGAGAGAGTCTTGGTGGTGATGATACAGTTCTATATCCTGTTTGGGGTGATGGTTACTTGAATTAACATATGCAATAAAATTTAATAACGCTACACATCAAGGGGAAAAAGGTACATGTAGAAACTGGTGAAATCTGAATCTGAAAGTCTGCATTTAAGTTCATAGTATTGTACCAACGTCAATTTCTTGGTATTGACAACTTACTATAAACCTGTAAGATGTTATCGTTGGGAAGCCTGAGTGAAAGAAACATGGTAACTTCTTGTGAGTTCAAAATAATAATTTTTATTTTGAAAACCCCATTATTTGTCCACGATAAAGTTAAAACTCAGTTGTTGCCCATATTTCAGATGAGCAAACTAAGCCCAGTTGCAAATGTGAGCTGTTTGGAATCCCTTAAAAAGAACCTACATCTATGGCCAAATCCAACGAGTTTTCTGCTCATTTTTGTATCTCAGAAGATTGACCCTTGACATCAGTAGAACTGACTGTGATCATGAAATTTCCTCTATCACCAAGGGTTGTGGATGTAACGGATTGGGGATGGGACACTAGAGAAAAGAGGGTTGCTTTTATTTAATAGAGGATAATAATACTTTTGTGTATCTATGTTAGGAGATTCAGAATTCACAACTCTAGCTGCTATTTTAGAGATCTTAGATGATTTAGTTCCAAGGTAATAAATTGTGCTCACTCTAGTTTGCTTTAAGTTTTTCACAAAGCGATGGGCACCACCTTTAAATAAGATTTGTCAAAAGCCTTTTTGAGTTCCTTATTTTATGTCCCAGTGTGTGGTCCCATGCCTGGCAGGCAGAAGCCATTCAGTAAATATTTGAGAGTGGTATGGAATGGAAGCTCCATGCAGTCAGGGACTTTGTCTTTTATATTCCAAAATCACCAGCATCTGGTTTGCAAAAGGAACTCATAAACATATTTTATAAGAAATATATCCTGTTCTGTAGACACTGTTAGCAAGATAACTTTCATTCTCCCTTTGGAATAGTCCTGAGAAAAACTGGAATTAACTTCAGGACACTAAAAAGAAATTAAACCACAGAAATTAGCCAACAATTAATAATTAAATCATGACTGCAATTTTCTCTAAAAATTTAGGAGTAAATATTAACTATAATAACTACAATGTAGGAAAGAAAAAGAAAAAAGAACTGGAAACTTAGCATACAATATAACTCTCTTAAAATAAAAAGAAAGTGCAAGTTTAATCTTCACAGGAGTCCCTCCATAGACTCTCTGTTCTTTGACTTCCCTATCTCAAGATCTGTCCTTCCATGATACCTTTTTCCATTCTCTCCTTCCCAGCACACTCAAACTGTAACCTCTAAAAGCTAAATCTCCAAGACTATATTTTTTTCAGAGAATGTTGGCTCTTTTTTTTAACTTTAATAAATCAACCCTGTGTTTAGGGACCTACTCTCTCTTGTCCAGTATGGACCTCCAGGTGTTGTGCCAAGTAAGAGAGCTACCCCATTCTGGGGCGTGTGTTGCCTCTTTCCTGTGATTCAGAGGTCAGACAGAAGGTATTTCAGGTATGGAACAACTTGGAAAAGATGAAGAGGCAAAAAACAAATATAAGGCTTTGTGGGATGGGAGAGGTTTATCAGGTAGAATATACAGCAAAAGATGCCCAGATCAATCTGGTAATGGAGACCAGTAGAGAGTTTATAAAAGAAAACATAGCTGACATCCCATGATGCACTGCCTGGCCTGACTCCTTCCTCCCTCTTTTCAGCTTCATTTCCCATAATCCCCTTGGCCATCTGCTCAAGCAATGCCAGGCTTCTTTCTTTTCCTCTTATTTCTCAGGCTGTTCCCGCTCCTTTTCTTGGTGGGGGATCTAGTCAGTTATTTTTTTAAATTGTGATATAATTCACGTACTATAAAATTCACCCTTTAAAGTTTACAATTCAGCGTTGTTTAGTGTATTTATTAAGTTGCACAAGTATTCCTGTTATCTAATTTCGGGACATTTTATCACCCCAGAAAGAAACTCATACCCATTAGCAGTCACTCATCATTCTCCCTCTCTTGCAGCTCCTGAAAACCTCTAATCCACTTTCTGTCTCTTTGGATTTGCCTATTATAGACTTTTCATAGAAATACAGTCACAAGCTATGTAGCCTTTTGTGTCTAATTTTGTTCACTTATTGTAAAGTTTACTAGATTCATCCATATCATAACATGAACACGTATTTAAATTCCTTTTATGACAAAACAGTATTATATTGTAGGGATATTCACTTTTTTCCAGTATGTACTCTGTGATATAATGTGACTTTCCTTTAGGTACCTGTCACAAGTGTAATTTACATTATTTGGTGGCTATATGATCAATGTCCAATTAATTCAAAAAGTCCAAGTCTGGAAGACCTGACACTAGCTTATCCCATTTTAAAGTATTTTAGTCACATGAATTCTTGTGTCTAACCGCTTCTCCCAAACATAGTAACAGTTCCCCAAAGAATCAACACCAGTGTAGAAGGGTTACTTGCTTGAGCCCATTTGTAAACTAAAGCAGCTCAAAGAGCTTTACCTATTTTTCTCTGGTGCTAATGTTTTAAAATTTTACATAAATAAGAATTAAAAAGTTTATAAGTGGGAAAAAATTAATAATCTATATAATGCTTTCCACACTAATGAATTTATTTGGAAAAATATAGACTATTAAAGGTTTTACAACTTGTTCTTCACAAAGGCATTTGTAACCACACATTGTAACTTTTCAATTTGGAAATTTCAGGATTTGAGTTTGAAACAAAACCATCAGGAAAAGTTAACACTTGTATAAATAAAATAACTAATTTTTATCTCAATGTTATGTCTTGAGTAAGTTCTGTATAATATAACTAAGCAACCAAAATTTCTCCCTAAAAGCTCAAAATATAAAATTAGCAGCAGATAGAATCTTTTGCTTTGTAAGTTGGATCCTTTCACAGCCTGACTTGTTGATTATATAAAAGAACTAGTCCATTTTTTTTAGATATTAAAAATTAATGTGTGATACAGCTATACTTTGGTAACTTAAGAAACTTCAAGCCAAAAGAAATCATGGGAGTTTATTTTCCTATAAATTATTTTATTGTATGCATGCATGTGTGCATGCATGTATGTATATGTGTCTGTGTGTGTCTGTTTATTGAGTTTTGTTTTTGATATTCTTTCCTCTCCTTCAGACACTTTGTACCTATTCTGTTGAAGTAGTCACATTTGTCTAAAGCCACAAAGTCTCACATTTTTCAAGATTTACTGCACATGACCTCTAACATTCTCTTTAGAGACAAATTCCATGGCAATATTTTCCAGAAACTGAGTTGTTTTTATTTTGAACTTTTTATTGTCAAATGATTGCAAATTCACAAGAAATTTCAAAAATAAAATATGATTTTTCAGATTTTTGAATTGTGTTACAATATTCATTGTATAATAAAATTTATCATCTTAACCACTCTTAAGTTCAGTGGTATTAAATACATTTATAATGTTGGACAACCATCACCATCACCCATCTTTAGAACTCTTTTCATCTTTAAAATTGAAACTCTATAACTATTAAATAATAATTGCACATTTATTTCTCCCCACATGCCCTGGCAATCACCAATCTACTTTCTATATGTTTGATTTTAACTACTGAGGGGTCTCACATAAATGCAATAATACAATATTTATCTTTTGGTGACTCTCCTATTTCCTTAGCATAATATCTTCAAGGTTTATTCATGTTATAGCATATGTGAGAATTTTCTTCCTTTTTAAGGCTAAATAGTGTTCATGTGTGTGTGTGTGTGTGTGTGTGTGTGTGTGTGTGTGTGTGTGTGTGTCTGTGCACGCACCCTATATTTTGTTTATCCATTCATTCATTGGTGGATACTTGGGTTCCTTCCATGTGTTAGCTATTATGAATAATGCTGCCATGAACATGACTAAGCATATCTCTTCAAGATCCTGTTTTCCATTATTTTGGGTATATACCCAGAAATAGAATTTCTGGATCATATAGCAATTCCATTTTCAATGTTTTGAAAAACCATCACACTGTTTTCCACACTGGAATATACCAGTTTACTTTCTCAGCAACAGTACACAAGAATTACAATTTCTCTATATCTTTGCCATGCTTCTTGTTTTTTTCTAATAGTTGCCATTGTAATTGGTATGAAGTGATATCTCATTATAGTTTTAATTTGTATTACCTTAATGATTAATTATATTGAACATCTTTCTACGTTCTTATTGACAATTGTATTTTTTTTTGGAGAAATGTCTACTCAAGTCTTTTGCACATTTTTGACTTGGATTTTGCTGTTGTTGAGTTTGAGGAGTTCTCTGTGTGTTCTGGATACTAATTCCTTACCAGTCATAAATAGCAACGTATTTTTAATCAGAACTTTGATTTTTAAAATTTAACATTGTATTGAGATGATTTAAGCTGATATTTTGCTAAAAATATATTCATAAATTTTAATACATTTAGCAAATATTGATGAAGCATCTCCTCTGTGCTAGACACTCTTTTAGATTATTGTAAATATAAATAGTAATCAGTTAAATGTCTGCCATAAATTCTACCAAACTGAAATTTCTATAGGGTAGAGTTCACTTTTTCTCAATACCAATTCTGGGAGTTACTCAGATAGTAGCATGTTCTTTTTAACAGTGAAGAAAAAAAGACTCTGGGCCTTAAGGGTATGTCCACATTCCATACCTAATTTGGAACTGGTCCAGAAACAGGACTCAGATGTTTAGACTTCCAGGACAAAGTTTCTACCACAGCTGAGATCTTCATCTGTGCATTGTTTGTTAAGCAAACAAAGAATGCAAGAATATTTAAAGGTAAACATTTTGAGAAAGTCTGAAGGAAAAAAATTAAAAGCAATAGTTTGGTGATATGTAGTTAGGTTGTAGTTTAAATTGTAAGAAATAATAATGAACAAAAGAATTCAAAATGGGTAACTTGGGCAAGAGAAAACTGTCTCTCTTTTTTTTGTAATAGATCAAATATACCTTCACAATTGTTGATATGTTATAGAGGGTGAATTCCAGGTAATCCTCCACTCCAGAGATGAGAGATTGACATCTTTCCATTTTGATGGGAGGGCTTACCAAGTTGTCCAGTTTGGTCTTGAAACCCTGGGCTCAGGCAGTCCTCTCACCTCTGCCTCCCAAAGTGCTGGGATTATAGGCATGAGTGACCACACCTGATAAATCTGAATATTTTCAAATAACAAGTGGGGAAAATAACATGGAGTTAGTATACTTAATGAGCAGCCATTTTAACATTGCCTAGATCTGTCATGTTTCTCCAGCAGTTCATTCTACCCTCTAATCACTAGCCATGGACAGAAACAGTTTCTCAAAGGTAACTATTGATAATTGTTTTACAACCCCCTCTCCAACTTGTTTTGTAAAATTAGCTTCTCTATTTCAAGTATTTGCCTCCACCCCTAAGACCCAACTTAACCTAATCAGCCTTTCATAACCTTCGTGACCTTCATGACACAGACCCTATCAACATGGCAGCTGTCATGTAACTGACTCATCCGTTTGCCTGCTGTCCATTACCTGAAGTCAGATAATGCTTACCTGTGTTTGCCTGTCCTTTGGGATGACGTGGAGGAGAACACACGCAATCAATCACCTTAATGATCTATCCCCATCAAAGGGAAGATTTAAAAAGCATTCAACTTCAAATAGTAGTCACCATTGCCTTGCTAAACACTGGCCAGACCACACGCTCATTGAGCTGCAGCCAGACCACCATGTTTCCTAGCTTTGGCCTCCCTCCTCTACCTTGGGGAGATGAATCTCCTCTCTCTCTCTCTCTCTCTCTCTCTCTCTCTCTCTCTCTC
>NW_007220465.1:0-9320 GCF_000164805.1 Carlito syrichta | reverse complement strand
AAATATTTTTTGACCCAATCTTGGATAAATATGTACTAAGTATGTAGACATACACACAGAGATTCAATCCAGTTCAAATTTTATGTGTGTTTATATATTTTTCCAGACTTTTTATTCTTTCATACTAGCCATGGACAGAAACAGTTTATCAAAGGTAACTATTGATAATTGTCTTACAACCCCCTCTCCAGCTTGTTTTGTAAAATTAACTTCTTTATTTCAAGTATTTGTCTCCACCCATAAGACTTAACCTAATCAGCCCTTCGGTGCTTGGGGAGTCAGTAATGCTTTGTATCTTTCAGAAAAATTGAGTGCCTCACTTGGCTTGCCCTTTTATTTGACACTAAGAAATCGGTGGACATAAGAAGAAGACCAAGGCAAATGAATTCATCTGGTGATAGGCCTAAGTAGTGGGCTGCAAAGTAAGAAAATTTTAGCAAAAAGGTTGAGTTACAGCCTGCTCACTGAAGTGAGACACTTTCTGTTTAACTTTTGAAATTTAATAATAGCTTTATGATAGTCACTACCTAAGCTATGGCTGAAGTCCTCTGGCCCTGGAGCTGTGGGAATTTACAAAATCTTGAGTTTCCTGGGTGAGTATTTTAACTGATATTGAAATCTGATTCTTTCAAGGATTGAACTGTGTCCTTTCAAAAATATATGTTGGAGTCCTATCCCCTAGTATCTTGGAATGTGACCTTATTGGGAGATAAGGTATTTGTAGAGGTAATCAGGTTAAGATGAGGTCATTAGGGTGGGCCCTAACCTAATAGGTCTGGTATCTTTATAGAAAGGGGAAATATGAATACAGAGATAAGCATACATATACAGGGAAAATGCCATGTGAACATAAAGACAGCCATCTACGAGCCAAGGAGAGAGATCAAGAACAGCCCTCTTTCTTTCTTTCTTTCTTTCTTTCTTTCTTTCTTTCTTAGCCCTCAGAAATAAAGCAACATTTGAAAAACCATCTGTTGGATGCTATATTCACTATTTGGAAATGGTTCAATAGAAGCTCAAATCCCAGTATTAGGCAGTATACCCATGTAACAAACCTACAAATGTACCCCTTGATTCTACAACTTAAAAAAGGAAGAAACCAGTCCTACAGATCCCTTGATTTCAGCTGTCTAGCCTCCAGAATTACAAGACAATAGTTTTCTACCCAGTTTGTGTCACTATATTATGGCGATCCTGGAACTCACTTCATGGAGAATCTCACAGTCCCAACTGTGCTGTCGCCATCTTACTGGAACTCCCTATTTTTTAATCTGTCTAATTGATTTGGCACCTAGAAAAGTTATTTTTTTAAATCCTAGTTCTATGTTAGGCTCACCAGGGGAATATTAAAAAATATACCCATGCCTGGGTCCTTCCTTAAACTAAGTAAAATCAAGATCATCAGGGGATTCTAATATATAATCAGCCTTGACAATCATGTGCCTGGGGTGTGATTCTCAAATGTGATCTCCAGATGAGCAGCTTTGGCTACGCTCTGCAACTTGTTAGAAATGCAGAGCCTCAGGACCCTCCCTACACTTGTGGGAATCAGAATCACTAGGGGCAGGGCCTAACAATCTATGTTTCAATAAGTCTTCCAGGTGATTCTGGTGTACAGTATATGTGAGTTTGAGAACCATTGACTCTAAACAGAGTTTTGCTTCAAGTGACAG
The DNA here is from genome assembly GCF_000164805.1 of Carlito syrichta. Lineage (NCBI taxonomy): Eukaryota > Metazoa > Chordata > Mammalia > Primates > Tarsiidae > Carlito > Carlito syrichta. Next base: position 7,647 of record NW_007220465.1, on the reverse strand, counting down.
CAAGCTGCTCTTTGGCATCAAAATCATCTGTGAGCTTTATACCCCTGTGCTTAGAGAGGGCCCAGGATGGGGAAGAGATGACAGACTCTGCCTTGGGGTCCTTTGGGGTCCTGTGTCTCCAGATACCAGTGCTGTGCTTATGAATCATTTCTCCTCCTAGCCTGAAAGCCCATTCTGCAGAAATGGACAACTGTCCGGCCCCTCCTGCCTATATTTGTGGGTCTAGTGGCTGCATTGAACAGCAAAGTATGGATTTGTCCCCAGCCTAGCCTTGGGGGACTCCTGTGACTAGTGTTTGTCAAACTTCTCATCTACTCTACATACTCCACTCTTCACAGATGAAGGTATTTAACTCCTACCATAGGGGACTTAGTCCTCCCTTAGAATCTTGGATTTCAGAGAGGAAGAAATAAAAAATATAGACCCTCAGCATCAACCTGTGCTTCAGATTACTGTCAGTGCCACACTTATTCTGGCCCCATTCCCAGGGTACAGAAGGCCCAGGTTCCTGTTGGGTTCTCCTTACCCAAATCCTGACCTTGTGTCACACAGTTAGCACCTGACTCCTCTCTTGCTCTGGAACCTAACTCCTATCTTTGTGTTCAAATTCTGGGTCTTGAGCTGGGCTCAGTTATTCAGCCTGAAATCCCAGCACATTGGGAGGCTGAGGTGAGTGGATTGCCTGAGCCTGTGGGTTCTAGACCAGCCTGGACATCTTGGAGAGTCCTACAATAAATAATTTTTAAAAAATTAGCTGGGCGTGGTAGCACACACCTGTAATTCTGACTACTTGGAAGACTGAGGCAGAAGGATTGCCGGAGGCCAGCAGGTTGACACTGTGAAAGCCATGAGCATGCCACTGCACTCTAGCCTGGGTGTCAGACTGAGACTCCAAATAAATAAATAAATAAATTCTGGGCCTTAAAACCCAGACTCTGTGGTTTCAAATGTTTGAAAACATGCTGGCAGATCTCCTTGCCTTTGCTCAGCCTGCCCCTCATGTCTCTGACGAGATGGACCTGGCACACCTCTAGGAGGTCAGGTGCCTCCAGTTGTGCTTGTCTGGCTCCCATCCCACTGGCTTCATGTCTGGTGTGAGCCCTGACTCTGACCTTAACCCTGTGTTCTTCTGAACCAGATCCCCTTTCTTCCAAGTTTATCAGCATTTACAGACATTTTGTATTGGTTAAGTGTCTTTTGATTGTCACTACTGAAAGTATGATCCAAGCTGACCAAAGCAAAATGGGAATTCTCACATGACTGAAGAACCCAGAAAGGTTCTGGTTTGATCAGAGACTCATGTGTTTTTCACTCAACATCACATGGTTCTTCCATCACAGGAGAGTTCATTCTTAGATTCTTCCTTGTGGTAGCAAGAGATGCTTACAGACGTCCTAGAATCTTTTGTCTTTTCAGCATCATCTTTCATGAGAGAGCATGAAAATTCTTTATCCTAACATCTCATTGTGACTTACTGGATCTGATCAGGTCATATGTTCCTGCTTGGATCAGTTTCTACATTTAGCATGGAGATGTGTTGTATTGACTGGCTTGGACCTGATTCTCAAGCTCAATCCTTGGAGTTGGGAGTGGGCAGGACTCTATAGCCACCATACAGACAGAAAGTGGGCAAGGGGTGATGCAGTGTAATAAAACATAAACATTTTGTCTTTGTCCCAAAATTCCTGGCACAGAAGTCCTAAGACTCTTGGTACCAACTGTCTTTGTCTGTTAATGAGATGACTGGTGATGGGTAGCCAAAGACCCTAGATAAGTTCAGGATAGGGCAGGTCACCAGAGGGACAAAACTATGATTAGAGAGTTGGAACTTTCAGCCCCATCCTGAACTCCAGGGAGGGGAGGAGACTAGAGACTTGATTCAATCACCAATGGCCAATGATCTCATCAATCATACCTACACCATAGAACCTCCATAAAATCCCCTAACTGAGGAGCTGCTGGGTTGGTGGTGCACCTAGAGAGGGCATGGAAGCCCTGTACCTCCACTTCCTCATATGTGTCCTGAGTTATAGCCTTGATAATAAACTAGTAATAGGAAGTAAAGAGTTTTCCTGAGTTCTGTGAATTATTCTAGTGAGTTGTTGAACCTAAGGAGGGATTTGTGGGCCTCCCCACATTTATAGCTGGTCTATCAGAAGTGCAGGTAGCAACCTAGAACTTGTGACTGGTGTGTGAAGTGGGGTAGTCTTGTGATACTGAGCTCTTAACCTGTGGGATCTGTGCCAACTCTGTTAGTGTCAGAATTGAGTTGTCGTGTTGGACACTCAGCTGGTGTCAGAAAACTAGAGAACTGATATTGAAAAAGATATCATGTGTTTGAGGACCAAAAATCCCTTCAGGTGGATACCTAGACAGCTGGTGCTAGAAACAGGATCAATGGAGGGAATGCTCAGAAAGTTCATGCCCACCACATGCCTCCTCCCTGGCTGGATTTCAGATCTGCTTCTCCTGACAGATGGTCAATCTTATGGCCCTCACACTTTGATAGGACACCACCTTCCTTCCAGCCATGGACACAGCTGGGAAGTGGTTCAGAGTTTGATACAGAGAATGAAAGTTAAATCTGAAGTCAGTTTGACACTGTGTGTTGTTTTAGAATGGTCATACCCTCTGACTTTGTAATCTTAAATTTTGGGATTTATCCTAGGGTCATGATCTGACAGATGAGTAAACATGGGTAAAATGTTGTCTATTGCAGCATTATTTATATTAGAGAAAAATTGACCTTGAAAAATGCCCATTACAGAACTGATCAAATAAATTTCCACATACTGGCATATCCTTTGGGATGGCATTTGATGTAACCACCAAAAATTATAAAGAACTTAAGATTATGGGCAAATGATATAAAATATCATTTGCTATTGATATATATTAGTAATACAAGTATTGATATTGATATATAATATCAATAGTATGCTTGTTTAATATGTAATGTTATCCTAATCATGTCAACCAGGCTTTAGTAAAAAGACTAGAAACACAGCAATGCATTAATAGTGTTACCTTGGGTGGTAGGATAATTGATGTTTGAATTCTTTTTTCTTCTATTTTATTCTGTATTTTCTGGTTTTTCTATAAGGATGCTGTCATTGTGTCTAATCTATAAGGTAAGATCTAGAAGAGCAAGAAATAGTTTTCCAATTATAATTGAAAAAAGTTAATGAAAAAATTCTCTGCAAAGAATTCCACATCAATCACATTAGACTCACCTCTAGAGCTATGCGAAGAGGCAAGGGATAGAGAGTTTATGGGCTGCATTGATTTTTCACTTCTTTTCTTTCTTACTTGTAACCTGTAACCTGTTCAGGGTTACATTATAGGTGAATCCTCTTAGGATGAGTGAGCAGGAGGTACAAATCAAAGGCTGTGAGAATTGAGAGAAGACTGACCTGCTCTGTCAGAGGCACACTTAGGGAGGAGACGTTAGAACAGGCGATTCCCCTGGGTACACTCAGCATGTGAAGGGCCTTACTTGTTTTTCAAATCTGGGGAGTGTTGTAAACTGTTACCAGTTGGATAATTGAACTTAAATCACTGCCAAAGACAAGGGGGCCTGAGAGATTTTCCTGAGATCAGTACATGCAGTCTCTGGCATCGTGGGAGGGCCAGACTCCTCAAATACTAGTCCTAGCAGAACGGTGAATTGGGGGAAATAAGTCTCTTCTCTGTCCTCTCTCAAGGAATGCATAGAACTTCTCCTCTGCGAGGTCCCACTAGCTCCTTCTGCCCCATTACTATTCTAGTTTTACTTGGGTCTGACAGCCTTAGTAGCATCCCTAGACCCTGTGGTCTGTACCTCTTCAAACTTACACGTCAAGGGTTCCTCTCCTTCGGTAGCTTCCATCTCTGCAATCTAAAAAAATGGGCGTATACTCTTTACCCCCTTCCCAGAGAATTACTGAGTTTGTTTTGAAGTCATGGCCCCAGGCACAATGATAGGCAAGAGGGATCTGCTAGTCCCCTGGAGCCTCTTTTCAGGTTCTGCACAAGTGGCTCTGGCTTTTCATGTGTTGTGTAGCCTTTTGTAAGGAGAGAGTATGCACTTCCCAGATAAACTAATCTCATGTAATTCCTGGCTCTTCTGGAAAATCATTTATCTTTCATTACCTCTGTCTTCTGAAGAACGATGTGTTTGCCTATCTTTTTTTTACCTGCGACTTTTTAGGGTAGGCAATTCTTTTGAGTAGGTTCAACTTCAAAAACTAAACAAGCATGGAGAGAAAAAATCTCTTGTCCACCTCTGTTTCTAGTCTGCTCAGTTCACTCCCTCCCTAACAAAGAAGACAAGGTTAGAGCCAACTCTTCCAGATGGCTACCCAATGGTCCCAACTCCTTTTATTGGACAATCTGTTTTTCTCCACTGATTTGAGAGGATGTCATAATGTCTCATATGTATTTGGATCAAGTTTTGGGCTCTGTATTCTCTTCCATTGTCTGTCTATTTATATGCCAACATTACTGAGAATTGAGGGCAGGCAGGATCTCTTTAAGTGCAAAGAAATGTGTATAGTTTTTCTCTTTCTCATCTTGTTCTAAATTTCAGTTTCCTTCTCTTTATGGATAATAACATTCTTCCCAGTGATATATGGGGTAAACACTATTATCCCCATTCTATGAATAAAGAAAATGAGGAACAGAGAGGTTTATGTGACTTGCTTAAGGCCACATAGCAGGCAGGTAGGAGAGCAAGGGCTACAAGTCAATAGGACCCTGAGGCAAATATCAAACTATCATGCTCCACTCTTTTTCAGAATGTTCATATTATAAATAGCATTAACAGCTACTGTTGATAGAGAGCTATCTGCTGGGCATTGTGTTGAAAGCTGAGTGCTTTGCATAGAGTGTCTTATTTAACTTACTCTCCATAATAACCCTGTAAGGTAGATACAATCATTAGCTTTGTTACAGATGGAAAATTGAGGCTCAGTGGGATTATCTAAATTGAGAAGGGTCTCTTTCTCAAGGCTGTTTACAGTGAAACTTTACAGACTCTCCATTCTTCCTGATTCCTTTGACATCACTTCTTTTGTCAGTTACAGTCCTCAAGCATTTTTCAAAGGCACGGAGGCAGAGATGGGCAGAGTGTAGGAATCCTTACAGCATGCTCTCTTCTCTAAACTCCTGATGCAATCCCACTCTTTCAACACTTTTTTGCTTTCTTACACTACAAAATTCTCTCTTAGGCTACAAAAAAATTTCTTATGTCAACTTTTAGTGCAGGGTCTTTGTCTTTTAAGGTAATTAATGAATGCATTGATGTTGAGACAGTTGATGGGGAGGTTCACATGAGGAGAAACAGAGAAAAATATATAGGAGTCCAAAACTCAAACTGGGAAGCTCAGACTTGATGAGGCAGTCTCTGGGGAGCCACAGAAGATTCATGAGCTGAGAAATAAGCCACCAGAATAATGTTTAAGGAAAAGTAGTCATGGCTCATATGCTTTCTGTTAAACACAATTAACATTGTTTATAATGGCTTTGGTCTTTGGGAGCATTTTACTTTGTCTATCTACTTTGAACACCCATATAAGTTGAAAGTCCTGGCAGCTCATTATTTTCCTCTGTGGATTATGGGTCTCTGTGTCTTAAGCATCTAGGAGGGCTAAAAAAGACTTTCTCTTTTAGATCAATCTTTTTATTCCAAAGACAGGAAAGAACACCATAGGCAGACCACAAAATCCTTCATTTGGTGACAGGGTCTTTCATGTTCAGGCTCCTGCCTCATCTCTCTGGCCACTGCTTTCCTCCTTCCTACACTTTGCTATCAATCCTCCATCCAAACTGAACATTTCAGTTTCCTAACGCCCACACCCCATTTAGCCCCTGGGTGATTTCCTGGCCCTGCTCTTCTGACTCCCCTTCCTTCAGTCTTGGCTAAGATTCCACTTCCCTAAAGAAGGCTGCCTGGACCTCTAAGGAGCATTGTGTGTCCTTTTGGCTGTGTCCTGTAATCTCCCGGTTATCTCTACTGGCTCTGTGTGGGGCTAATAACTTGCTTGTTCTCCTGTACTCTGATCTCCTAAAGGGAGACTCATGTCTCAGTTGTCCCTGGGCCTGGCACATAGCAGCTGTCCAGAAAATGCTGGCACATGAATAATAAAGGAACATTGACATAGACCAGCTGTCTCCATCTGTTTCACAATTGACTAGTTGGTGGCTTTTGTTCCTTGAATCTCCTCATTGCCATCACTAGAGAAAACCTTTACTTCCAAGTCAGAGGCAGGAGAACACTTTCTTTCCCAGGAGACTTTTATTTGCACCTCCATGACCTGGTGGCTTCCAGGTCCTAGCTCTCAGAGTCCTCCTTCACCCCACATCACCAGAGCACCGCTCGTAGGTTTCTCTCTTTGGGCCAAAAAAGGAAAGCAATGCTTCCATTCTGTACGTGACTTCCAAGGCTAATAGGCTGCGCCCCAGCTGAGCCTCTTCCCTGAGACTCTGCCTTCTGAAGCACCTCCACTGACTCCCCACAGCCTCACTTCTCCTCCCCCTCCTCTTAGCAGGTCTGTGGGCTTTACTTCCTCTCTCGGTTAATTACTCTCTTCCTTTGATTTCCAAGATCACTAGCCTTGGGTTTTCCTCTCTCTCTATTCTCTGCCCATGATGATACTTGTCCACTTACTCCTTAAATACAGATTTTTCCAAGTTTGTGTTTTTAACTGCTGCTCCTCTCACTCTGAGTGCATCCCACTCCAGGGAGTGCCCTTCAAGTCTCAAAATAAATATTGTCTCACAGTGACTGAAGACTCTCAGAAAATGCTTGTAGGTTATCTGGGAATTCAAACACAGGAGCTGTTCCTGGGCATCAGCTCAGCCTGTGCCCCTGAAGATCAGGACCCCCCGCCATCACTTTGGATGATAGGCAGGCCCTCAGACATCTTTCAGAGGTGTCTGAATGTAGTGGGGTCTGCAGACATGCCCCACAGTCCTGTTCTGAGCTCGTTAACCCCTTGCCCTATTTCCAGGACATCCACTTGGGCAGGCAGCTACAGGACCACCATGGCCCACTGAGGACAAGGACCCAGGGAACTGGAGGAACCATTTTTGTAGGTGCCCAGGGAGCAGGGTATGTCATCCAAGGTGGACAGCAGGACCCTAGAGGGCACCACTTCAAGCGTCTTCACATGTGCTGGATAATTATTTTTGTGGCTTCTATTCCTTTTAGTGGCATCCAAAACAACTGTCTGTAGGCTGACTATTCTAGTAATTCACGTACACTTCACAAAGGTACATGTCATTGTAGTGGCCAAATGTTCAACCTGAGAGACCACCAAGAGCCAATTCCGATGAAAGTTCAAGAGGGTCTTTATTTACAAGCTCAAGCCTGGACCTCTGTCGACAACCGACACAGCAGAATACATTCAGAGGTTCTGATTTCCTTAAGCAGATGCCTTTTATGCTTTTACACAAAGGGAGGAGGAGTTTGGGAGGCTTTCCAGTTTTGTTACCATTTAATTGGGTAGTTCCTCTGGTGGTCAGCTTAATTGTGGAGGATTGGCTAGCCTGACTCGGGCTGACCTTGGTCCACTAGCTAGGGAAGTTGCAGAGACATCTGGAAACTTAGGTGATTACCCCCTGGCACCTGATTGTTTGTTGCTAAGGGGAAAGTGAGATAAAGGAAGA
>NW_007220464.1:0-5627 GCF_000164805.1 Carlito syrichta | reverse complement strand
AAATATTTTTTGACCCAATCTTGGATAAATATGTACTAAGTATGTAGACATACACACAGAGATTCAATCCAGTTCAAATTTTATGTGTGTTTATATATTTTTCCAGACTTTTTATTCTTTCATACTAGCCATGGACAGAAACAGTTTATCAAAGGTAACTATTGATAATTGTCTTACAACCCCCTCTCCAGCTTGTTTTGTAAAATTAACTTCTTTATTTCAAGTATTTGTCTCCACCCATAAGACTTAACCTAATCAGCCCTTCGGTGCTTGGGGAGTCAGTAATGCTTTGTATCTTTCAGAAAAATTGAGTGCCTCACTTGGCTTGCCCTTTTATTTGACACTAAGAAATCGGTGGACATAAGAAGAAGACCAAGGCAAATGAATTCATCTGGTGATAGGCCTAAGTAGTGGGCTGCAAAGTAAGAAAATTTTAGCAAAAAGGTTGAGTTACAGCCTGCTCACTGAAGTGAGACACTTTCTGTTTAACTTTTGAAATTTAATAATAGCTTTATGATAGTCACTACCTAAGCTATGGCTGAAGTCCTCTGGCCCTGGAGCTGTGGGAATTTACAAAATCTTGAGTTTCCTGGGTGAGTATTTTAACTGATATTGAAATCTGATTCTTTCAAGGATTGAACTGTGTCCTTTCAAAAATATATGTTGGAGTCCTATCCCCTAGTATCTTGGAATGTGACCTTATTGGGAGATAAGGTATTTGTAGAGGTAATCAGGTTAAGATGAGGTCATTAGGGTGGGCCCTAACCTAATAGGTCTGGTATCTTTATAGAAAGGGGAAATATGAATACAGAGATAAGCATACATATACAGGGAAAATGCCATGTGAACATAAAGACAGCCATCTACGAGCCAAGGAGAGAGATCAAGAACAGCCCTCTTTCTTTCTTTCTTTCTTTCTTTCTTTCTTTCTTTCTTAGCCCTCAGAAATAAAGCAACATTTGAAAAACCATCTGTTGGATGCTATATTCACTATTTGGAAATGGTTCAATAGAAGCTCAAATCCCAGTATTAGGCAGTATACCCATGTAACAAACCTACAAATGTACCCCTTGATTCTACAACTTAAAAAAGGAAGAAACCAGTCCTACAGATCCCTTGATTTCAGCTGTCTAGCCTCCAGAATTACAAGACAATAGTTTTCTACCCAGTTTGTGTCACTATATTATGGCGATCCTGGAACTCACTTCATGGAGAATCTCACAGTCCCAACTGTGCTGTCGCCATCTTACTGGAACTCCCTATTTTTTAATCTGTCTAATTGATTTGGCACCTAGAAAAGTTATTTTTTTAAATCCTAGTTCTATGTTAGGCTCACCAGGGGAATATTAAAAAATATACCCATGCCTGGGTCCTTCCTTAAACTAAGTAAAATCAAGATCATCAGGGGATTCTAATATATAATCAGCCTTGACAATCATGTGCCTGGGGTGTGATTCTCAAATGTGATCTCCAGATGAGCAGCTTTGGCTACGCTCTGCAACTTGTTAGAAATGCAGAGCCTCAGGACCCTCCCTACACTTGTGGGAATCAGAATCACTAGGGGCAGGGCCTAACAATCTATGTTTCAATAAGTCTTCCAGGTGATTCTGGTGTACAGTATATGTGAGTTTGAGAACCATTGACTCTAAACAGAGTTTTGCTTCAAGTGACAGCAAGCTGCTCTTTGGCATCAAAATCATCTGTGAGCTTTATACCCCTGTGCTTAGAGAGGGCCCAGGATGGGGAAGAGATGACAGACTCTGCCTTGGGGTCCTTTGGGGTCCTGTGTCTCCAGATACCAGTGCTGTGCTTATGAATCATTTCTCCTCCTAGCCTGAAAGCCCATTCTGCAGAAATGGACAACTGTCCGGCCCCTCCTGCCTATATTTGTGGGTCTAGTGGCTGCATTGAACAGCAAAGTATAGATTTGTCCCCAGCCTAGCCTTGGGGGACTCCTGTGACTAGTGTTTGTCAAACTTCTCATCTACTCTACATACTCCACTCTTCACAGATGAAGGTATTTAACTCCTACCATAGGGGACTTAGTCCTCCCTTAGAATCTTGGATTTCAGAGAGGAAGAAATAAAAAATATAGACCCTCAGCATCAACCTGTGCTTCAGATTACTGTCAGTGCCACACTTATTCTGGCCCCATTCCCAGGGTACAGAAGGCCCAGGTTCCTGTTGGGTTCTCCTTACCCAAATCCTGACCTTGTGTCACACAGTTAGCACCTGACTCCTCTCTTGCTCTGGAACCTAACTCCTATCTTTGTGTTCAAATTCTGGGTCTTGAGCTGGGCTCAGTTATTCAGCCTGAAATCCCAGCACATTGGGAGGCTGAGGTGAGTGGATTGCCTGAGCCTGTGGGTTCTAGACCAGCCTGGACATCTTGGAGAGTCCTACAATAAATAATTTTTAAAAAATTAGCTGGGCGTGGTAGCACACACCTGTAATTCTGACTACTTGGAAGACTGAGGCAGAAGGATTGCCGGAGGCCAGCAGGTTGACACTGTGAAAGCCATGAGCATGCCACTGCACTCTAGCCTGGGTGTCAGACTGAGACTCCAAATAAATAAATAAATAAATTCTGGGCCTTAAAACCCAGACTCTGTGGTTTCAAATGTTTGAAAACATGCTGGCAGATCTCCTTGCCTTTGCTCAGCCTGCCCCTCATGTCTCTGACGAGATGGACCTGGCACACCTCTAGGAGGTCAGGTGCCTCCAGTTGTGCTTGTCTGGCTCCCATCCCACTGGCTTCATGTCTGGTGTGAGCCCTGACTCTGACCTTAACCCTGTGTTCTTCTGAACCAGATCCCCTTTCTTCCAAGTTTATCAGCATTTACAGACATTTTGTATTGGTTAAGTGTCTTTTGATTGTCACTACTGAAAGTATGATCCAAGCTGACCAAAGCAAAATGGGAATTCTCACATGACTGAAGAACCCAGAAAGGTTCTGGTTTGATCAGAGACTCATGTGTTTTTCACTCAACATCACATGGTTCTTCCATCACAGGAGAGTTCATTCTTAGATTCTTCCTTGTGGTAGCAAGAGATGCTTACAGACGTCCTAGAATCTTTTGTCTTTTCAGCATCATCTTTCATGAGAGAGCATGAAAATTCTTTATCCTAACATCTCATTGTGACTTACTGGATCTGATCAGGTCATATGTTCATGCTTGGATCAGTTTCTACATTTAGCATGGAGATGTGTTGTATTGACTGGCTTGGACCTGATTCTCAAGCTCAATCCTTGGAGTTGGGAGTGGGCAGGACTCTATAGCCACCATACAGACAGAAAGTGGGCAAAGGGGTGATGCAGTGTAATAAAACATAAACATTTTGTCTTTGTCCCAAAATTCCTGGCACAGAAGTCCTAAGACTCTTGGTACCAACTGTCTTTGTCTGTTAATGAGATGACTGGTGATGGGTAGCCAAAGACCCTAGATAAGTTCAGGATAGGGCAGGTCACCAGAGGGACAAAACTATGATTAGAGAGTTGGAACTTTCAGCCCCATCCTGAACTCCAGGGAGGGGAGGAGACTAGAGACTGGATTCAATCACCAATGGCCAATGATCTCATCAATCATACCTACACCATAGAACCTCCATAAAATCCCCTAACTGAGGAGCTGCTGGGTTGGTGGTGCACCTAGAGAGGGCATGGAAGCCCTGTACCTCCACTTCCTCATATGTGTCCTGAGTTATAGCCTTGATAATAAACTAGTAATAGGAAGTAAAGAGTTTTCCTGAGTTCTGTGAATTATTCTAGTGAGTTGTTGAACCTAAGGAGGGATTTGTGGGCCTCCCCACATTTATAGCTGGTCTATCAGAAGTGCAGGTAGCAACCTAGAACTTGTGACTGGTGTGTGAAGTGGGGTAGTCTTGTGATACTGAGCTCTTAACCTGTGGGATCTGTGCCAACTCTGTTAGTGTCAGAATTGAGTTGTCGTGTTGGACACTCAGCTGGTGTCAGAAAACTAGAGAACTGATATTGAAAAAGATATCATGTGTTTGAGGACCAAAAATCCCTTCAGGTGGATACCTAGACAGCTGGTGCTAGAAACAGGATCAATGGAGGGAATGCTCAGAAAGTTCATGCCCACCACATGCCTCCTCCCTGGCTGGATTTCAGATCTGCTTCTCCTGACAGATGGTCAATCTTATGGCCCTCACACTTTGATAGGACACCACCTTCCTTCCAGCCATGGACACAGCTGGGAAGTGGTTCAGAGTTTGATACAGAGAATGAAAGTTAAATCTGAAGTCAGTTTGACACTGTGTGTTGTTTTAGAATGGTCATACCCTCTGACTTTGTAATCTTAAATTTTGGGATTTATCCTAGGGTCATGATCTGACAGATGAGTAAACATGGGTAAAATGTTGTCTATTGCAGCATTATTTATATTAGAGAAAAATTGACCTTGAAAAATGCCCATTACAGAACTGATCAAATAAATTTCCACATACTGGCATATCCTTGGGATGGCATTTGATGTAACCACCAAAAATTATAAAGAACTTAAGATTATGGGCAAATGATATAAAATATCATTTGCTATTGATATATATTAGTAATACAAGTATTGATATTGATATATAATATCAATAGTATGCTTGTTTAATATGTAATGTTATCCTAATCATGTCAACCAGGCTTTAGTAAAAAGACTAGAAACACAGCAATGCAATAATAGTGTTACCTTGGGTGGTAGGATAATTGATGTTTGAATTCTTTTTTCTTCTATTTTATTCTGTATTTTCTGGTTTTTCTATAAGGATGCTGTCATTGTGTCTAATCTATAAGGTAAGATCTAGAAGAGCAAGAAATAGTTTTCCAATTATAATTGAAAAAAGTTAATGAAAAAATTCTCTGCAAAGAATTCCACATCAATCACATTAGACTCACCTCTAGAGCTATGCGAAGAGGCAAGGGATAGAGAGTTTATGGGCTGCATTGATTTTTCACTTCTTTTCTTTCTTACTTGTAACCTGTAACCTGTTCAGGGTTACATTATAGGTGAATCCTCTTAGGATGAGTGAGCAGGAGGTACAAATCAAAGGCTGTGAGAATTGAGAGAAGACTGACCTGCTCTGTCAGAGGCACACTTAGGGAGGAGACGTTAGAACAGGCGATTCCCCTGGGTACACTCAGCATCTGTGAAGGGCCTTACTTGTTTTTCAAATCTGGGGAGTGTTGTAAACTGTTACCAGTTGGATAATTGAACTTAAATCACTGCCAAAGACAAGGGGGCCTGAGAGATTTTCCTGAGATCAGTACATGCAGTCTCTGGCATCGTGGGAGGGCCAGACTCCTCAAATACTAGTCCTAGCAGAACGGTGAATTGGGGGAAATAAGTCTCTTCTTTTCTCTGTCCTCTCTCAAGGAATGCATAGAACTTCTCCTCTGCGAGGTCCCACTAGCTCCTTCTGCCCCATTACTATTCTAGTTTTACTTGGGTCTGACAGCCTTAGTAGCATCCCTAGACCCTGTGGTCTGTACCTCTTCAAACTTACACGTCAAGGGTTCCTCTCCTTCGGTAGCTTCCATCTCTGCAATCTAAAAAAATGGGCGTATACTCTTTACCCCCTTCCCAGAGAATTACTGAGTTTGTTTTGAAGTCATGGCC